>NC_081554.1:158285152-158388255 GCF_963082655.1 Stomoxys calcitrans
ATGAACCGATCTGAGCGTAATCGAAGAAGGATGTCGAAGAGCCTAATACAACTCACTGCCCGAAATTTCGGCGACATCGGTCAATAAAAGCGCCTTTTACGGTACCAAGACCTTAAATCGAGAGGACGGTCTATATGACAGCTATATCCAAATGTGGATCGATCTGGGCCAAATTGAAGAAGGATATCGACTGGCCTAACACAACTCACTGTGCCAAATTTCAGCAAAGTTGGATAATAAATGTGGATTTCATATACTTTTTTCTTATGGATGATAAAGAATATGTGCAAAGTTTCAGATCAATATCTTTATTTTTAAAGAATGTAGCGTGATTTCAACAGTCAGACGGACGGACAGACGGACGGACGGACATGGATGGTCTGAGATTTTTACGCTAATCAAGAATATATATACTTTATAGGGTCGGAAATGGATATTTCGATGTATTGCAAATCATCTTTCCATCCTTCGGTGGTGGGTATAAAAATAACTAAATATCCTGTGTCAACTTTGTCATATCTTACTTGACCGTGATGCGACTGTCTGAAGTCTGAATTTCCGACCCTTTTTGAGGCGATTGAATTTTGTGCAACTTTTCTCAATTGGCATTAATTTACGAATTTTTGCCAAATTATGTGACTTTTCCCAAGGGTGTGCGATATTATGTACAATTAATGAGAGTACACATACTTTGGAGGCCACCGTAGCGCAGAGGCTAGCATGTCCTCCTATGACACAGAATGCCAGGCTTCGAATCCTGGCGAGAACATCAGAAAACAAAATTTTCAGCTATGGTTATACTGCTGGTGACATATGTGAGGTACTATGCCATGCATAGAAGCCATGTAAAATCTTCTCCCCAAAGATGTGTCGCACAATGGCACACCGTTTGGTCTCCGATATAAAAAGGATGTCGGCTATAAAATGGATGTATCATTGAGCTTAAACTTGAATCAGACAGCACCCATTGATATATAAGAAGTTTGATCCTCTATCTTAATGGAATGTTCAAGTATCATTCATTTAAGCCCCATATTGTCCGGATGGGTTTATTTGATCATTTGGACCTGTCTCTCTTAAAATGGCCAGAAGAAATATTTTGTTATATGACAAAAGACAAAATTATTTTTTTTTAATTCAACATCCTATGGTGGTGGGCATTAAAAAATCATTTACCCCCCAATCCTGTAGTTCGTATAAAAACTAAACATTCCAACTTTAACCATTCGAATACTACGAGTACTTAACTTATTCTGATGTCAATGGATTTTTGTTAAATTTTAAACAACTTTGATTTGTTTTGAAATTTTTTTTTTTCGTTATTTTGCCAAGTTTCAAAGTTCGTTGCTATCGCTACAACATTTTTCCATTTCCGGTATTGGAAAATAATCCACCGGGAGACATTGCTTACCGTTTTGCTTTTTCTCTTCCCCCAAAGTCGCCGTTGCGTCTGTTCGTTGCTACTTTCAATTGTCACGACTTTTACACAGACTTCGGTGTCTGCGACGAAGCTGCAGTCAGAGTTGATATTGCTATCCTCATCAAAGTGTTGTGGTATTCGTTATTGTTGTTGCTCTTGATGTGTTTGTTGATGTGGTAGTTGATGTTATTGTTAAGCTCGTCGTCTGTCCTTATATTAAAATAAAGTGCTTTTATGTGGTTTTCGCGTATTAACAAAATAGAACAAAGTTGTGGAAGTTATCGTAAATTTTTATTGACAATTGATTTGTGAATGTCTGAGTAGATAGTATTTTGCCAGGAGCATTTCGCGACAACGAATGCTTGCGTAATGAATGTGGTTTTTAGAATGCTCGGAAGTTTTGGGAGCAGATTGAAAGTCAACTATTGAAGTGAAGTTAGTATTGTTTTAATGGAAAATGGAGTATGAATGATTTGGAGTACATACAACCATATTGGTACAGAGGGGCTTGGTTTATGTCCAAGAATAAATCATAGTTATAACCTCTACCATAGGATGAAGGTATACTTATCTTGTCACTCCCTTTCTAACAAGTTGAATTTAAAAATTTCGTTGATAATTGATAGATGTCAATGTATTTATCCGTCCTGCGGTTCGATCCGAGAAATTCAATTAAAAGATTGTTCTTTTTGACAGCTGTATTCAATTATGCTCAGATGTAGAGCTGAGAATAGACAGATTACAAGGGTTTGTTTCAACACATTTTTCTAAATTTCAAATTAATCTGTAAACAATCCTCATTTTTCTCATCTTTAAAAACTCAATCCAGAATTTAACGACAATATTATTCAACTAAACCCAATGTTGGTGGGTATATTAAAACCAAAATTATACAAAAACTACATCTTATACAAACAAATGCATTACTTACAAAAAGGGAATTCTTTTTCATCTGTTGCAGTACCATAAGCATAACCACGTTTGGAATCAACATATCCTTCGTCTAAGTGAAAAGCTAGAGATTCATTGGGGGAAAAGTGTTGGATGTACGTGAGTTAATGTCAGAATATTAAATGAAGAATTGCAGCATAAAAGTACAAAAATAAATGCAGACGGATACAATTCTATAAACGTACATACATGTCTGGCATAATAGGGACTATCGAGGTAAAAGACGTTGATCGAGACAAAAGGCGTTAAAATAAAATTGAAATGCATAGATCTTAAGTTCAAAAAGGAAATTTTTGGGGAAAATCATGGCGTATTTCGGGTATTCAGTATTTCGCGCTTTGGCATAAAAAACATACACATTTGAACAGTTTTCACAATCTACCTCAGAACTATGGAATATGTTATGGAAAGGCTCTACTAAATATTGGGTTGCCCAAAAAGTAATTGCGGATTTTTGAAAAGAAAGTAAATGCATTTTTAATAAAACTTAGAATGAACTTTAATCAAATATACTTTTTTTCTAAAGCAAGCTAAAATTAACAGATGATAACTGGCAGAAGAAAGAATGAAATTACAGAGTCACAAGCTGTGAAAAAATTTGTCAACGGCGACTATATGAAAAATCCTCAATTACTTTTTGGGCAACCCTATAGAATAACAAACTGCCAAACCTGGTTAGCTGTATTAATTTTCCTAAATCAGCGAAATAATATTAAGGAACAGGTAACTAGTGACTCAATAAGTCAAGACCCGAGATCGGGTCTCTACTTATTGCACCTCGTGCAAAATTTTAGCCAAATCAGATAAGAATTGTGCCCTCTAGTGACTCAAGAAGTCAAGACCCGTAATGGAGTTATATGGCAGCTATATCAGGATATGGACCGATTTAAACCATACTCCGCACAGTTGTTGGAAGTCATAATAAAAAACCTAATGGATAATTTCAGCCAAATCGGAAAAGAATTGCACCCTCTGGTGGCTCAAAAAGTCAATACCCGTGAAAGGTTTATATGGCAGCTATATCAGGTTATGGACCGATTTCAACCATTCTCAACACAGTTGTTAGAAGTGATACCAAAACACCACGTGCAAAATTTCAGTCAAATCAGATAAGAATTGCGCCCTCCAGAGGTTCAAGAAGTCAAGACCGGTTTATATGGCAGCTATACCAAAACATTGACCGATATAACCTATTTAAAATCCTACAATCCGACCTACACTAATAAGAAGTATCTGTGCAAAATTTCATGTGGCTAGCTTTACTCCTTCGAAAGTTAGTGTGCTTTCGACAGACAGACGGACGGACGGACATGGCTAAATCGACTTAAAAGTCACAAACAGAATGACGAAATTAGTATGCCCCCATCCTATGGTAGAGGGTATAAAAAGGAGTTAAGTTCGGCCGAGCCGAACTTTGGATACCAACCACCTCGGGTATGTATGCAAACCACCTTTCGTCAAAATCCGGTGAAAAATTCATACCTTATGCTCCGTAGCAGCTATATCGAAATATGTTCCTATTTGGACCAAATATTGTACGTACAAGTGTAAGTCATTGTTATACACAATTGTATAACAAAATATTGACCATTATAGTAACTATATCCAAAAATAAGGCCGGTCTATAAGGCAGCTAAAGGGTGATTTTTTTGAGGTTAGGATTTTCATGCATTAGTATTTGACAGATCACGTGGGATTTCAGACATGGTGTCAAAGAGAAAGATGCTCAGTATGCTTTGACATTTCATCATGAATAGACTTACTAACGAGCAACGCTTGCAAATCATTGAATTTTATTACCAAAATCAGTGTTCGGTTCGAAATGTGTTCATTCACCGTAACGTTGCGTCCAACAGCATCTTTGAAAAAATACGGTCCAATGATTCCACCAGCGTACAAACCACACCAAACAGTGCATTTTTCGGGATGCATGGGCAGTTCTTGAACGGCTTCTGGTTGCTCTTCACTCCAAATGCGGCAATTTTGCTTATTTACGTAGCCGTTCAACCAGAAATGAGCCTCATCGCTGAACACATGAATGAACACATTTCGAACCGAACACTGATTTTGGTAATAAAATTCAATGATTTGCAAGCGTTGCTCGTTAGTAAGTCTATTCATGATGAAATGTCAAAGCATACTGAGCATCTTTCTCTTTGACACCATGTCTGAAATCCCACGTGATCTGTCAAATACTAATGCATGAAAATCCTAACCTCAAAAAAATCACCCTTTATATCCAAATCTAGACCGTCCCAAATTTCGGCGAAATCGGACAATAAATGCGCCTTTATGGCCCCAAAACCTTAAATAGAGATATCGGTCTATATGGCAGCTATATTAAAATCTTGACCGATCTAAGCCAAATTGCAGAAAAATGTCAAGGGGCTTAACTTAACTCACTGTCCCAAATTTCGGCGTCAGCAGATAATAAATGCGCCTTTTATGGGCCCAAAACCTTAAATCGAGAGATCGGTCTATATGGTAGCTATATCCAAATCCGAACCGATCTAAGCTAAATTGAAGAAGAATGTCGAAGGGCCTAACACAACTCACTGACCCAATTTTCAGCGACATCGGACTATAAATGCGTATTTATGGCCCCAAAACCTTAAATCGAGAGATCGGTCTATATGGCAGCTATATCCAAATCTGAACCGATTTGAGCTAAATTGAAGAAGAAGGTCGAACAGCCTAACACAACTCACTGTTTCAAACTTTGGCGACATCGGACAATAAATGCGCCATTTATGGGCCCAAAACCTTAAATCGAGAAATCGGTCTATATGGCAACTATATTCAAATCTGGACCGATCTGGGCCTAATCGTCAAAATCGGATGAACAATCCATACCTTATGATATCGGTCTATAAGGCGGCAATATCCAAATCTGAACCGATCTCAGCTAAATTGGAGAAGAATGTCGAAGGGCCTAACACAACTCGCTGTTCCAAACTTTGGCGGTATCGGACAATAAATACGCCTTTTATGGGCCCAAAACCTTAAATCGAGAGATCGGTCTATATGGCAGCTAAATGAAAATCTTGACCGATCTAGGCCAAATTGCAGAAATATGTCGAGGGGCTTAACCTAACACACTGTCCCAAACTTTGGCGACATCGGACAATAAAAACGGCTTTTATGGGCCCAAAACTTTAAATCGAGAGATCGGTCTATATGGCAGCTATATGCAACCCTGGACCGATCTGCGATATATTTTAGAAGTATATTGAGGGGCTCTACTTAACTCTTTGTCCCGAATTTCGGCGACATCGAACAATAAATGCGCCTTTTATGAGCACAAAACTTTAAATCGAGAGATCGGTCTATATGGCAGCTATATCCAAATCTGGAGCGATCTGGGCCAAATTGACGAAGGATGTCGAAGGGCCTAACACAACTCACTGTTTCAAGTTTCAACAAAATCGGGTAATAAATGTGGCTCTTATGTGCCTAAGACCCTCAATCGGTGGATCGGTCTATATGGCAGCTATAACCAAATCTGGACCGATCTGAGCCAAATTGAAGAAGGATGTCGAAGGGTCTTACGCAACTCACTGTTCCAAATTTCAGCAAAATTGTATAATAAATGTGACTTTTATTGGCCTAAGACCCTAAATCGGCGGATCGGTCTATATGGGGGCTATATCAAGATATAGTCCGATATATATGATCTTCGAATCTGTGCACAGTTTCAGCTCAATATCTCTATTTTTAAAGACTGTAGCTTGATTTCAACAGACAGACGGACGGACATGTCTAGATCGTCTTAGATTTTTACGCTGATCAAGAATATACAGGGTGGCTGATGAAAGCCGCTACCAAAAAAAAATGTAATAACTTTTTTTCTATTTAATAATAATAATTTAATAATTAATTTAATTAATTAATTAATTAATTTAATTAATAATAATTTAATAATTAATTTAATAATTTAATTTAACATGAATAAAAGAAAAATGTATTCCATACACCGAAAAAAAAATGTAGCAATATTCATCATTGTAGCAATATTCATCAGCCACCCTGTATGTACTTTATGGGTTCGGAAATGGATATTTCGATGTGTTGCAAACGGAATGACAAAATTAACATACCCCCATCCTTCGGTGGTGGGTATAAAAATGTTTTACACTCCCGAAAATCAATTCAACCTAATAAACATTTCGCAACACAATGAAACAACCAAATATATGGCTACCAGACAACTAAATGGATATTCCCGACATAAATAGAAATGAATGAAGAGTAATACACAAACCCTTCCCGAAACTCTTCAGAAATAAGTTTTTAGCAACAAAAACAAATCGATTAACTTTACTCCAAACGGTATAGATGTATGGCAACTGAGGAAGGGGCTTTGTGGCATTCAGAGGAAACGGAAATTCGCGCCATATTTATGGTGGCGCGTCCAGCAATCGAAATGGTAACATTGGTTGAAATCAACTCGAGCATTTTATTCAACAACAGTTAAGGTTTCACATACATTTGTACATATGTATGTGCGAGTATGTGTAAGAACATTTTCTCTTTTTTAAAACACCATGTCTAGGACTTTCATCTGGCTGTGCATATATGTGTTTCGAATAGTGTTGACTTATTTGTATTGTTCATGCATATGTCTATGGCTTTGTATCAATGGCTGAGTGTGTGTGAGAGTGTATTGGCCATGGCCATGAATTTTAGATTCGCTTTTAGAATAGCATACGGACGTGAGAGTGTTCTCTAGCCATTAATTTTTCATGGATGAGAGTTACAATACGTTATTGTTTTTTAGTGAAGTGGAAATGTGGATAAATGTTCGAGGGCTGCTATATAAGTTTCTCGCCTAGGCAACACCAAGTATTGTCAGGTGCATTTTGACATTTCCATTGAAAAGTTTGACATTTTCTAGCATTAACGTACTCAGAATGCTTGGACCTTCAATTGCGTTGTTTCCAGTGACTTAAATTATTATTCAAACAAGTAAGAGCGTGCTAAGTTCGGCCGGGCCGAATCTTATTTACCCTCCACCATGGATCGCTTTTGTCGAGTTCTTTGCGTGGCATCTCTTTTAAGGCAAACAAAGAATAATTGATCAGAATTGTTATGCTATTGGACATATATCAAGTTTTAGTCCGATTCCGACCATAAGTGAAATAAATGTTGAAGACCATCGTAGAAGTAGAAGTCATTGGGTAATATTTCAGTCCATTCGGATAAGATTTGCGTCATGTATGGGCTCAAGAAGCATAATCGAGAGATCGGTTTATATGGGAGCTGTATAAGGCTGTAAATCGATTAAGACCATATTGGACACGTATGTCGAAGGTCATGGGAGAAGCCGTTATACAAATTTTCATATGGCAGTTTTTTAGGTTATGTATCGATTTGAACCATACTTAGCACAGTTATTGGAAGTCATAACGAACCACGTCATGCAAAATTTCAGCCAAATCGAATAAGAAATGCGTCCTCTAGTGGCTCAAGAAGTCAAGACCCCAGATCGGTTTATATGGCAGCTGTTTCCGGTTATTCACCGATACTTAGCACGTTGTTGAAAGCCACAGCAAAACACTTCTGCCAAAATTTCAGCCAAATTGCACCCTCTAGAGGTTCAAGAAGTCAATGTTTAAGATTGGTTTATATGACAGCTATATCAGGTTATGAGCCGATTTCAACAATACTTAGAACAGTTGTTGGAAGTCACAACGAAATACCTCATGCAAAATTTCATCCAAACCGGATATGAATTGCGCTCTCTTTCGACAGACAGACGGATGGACATGGCTAGATCGACTTAAAATGTCATGGCGATCAAAAATATATATACTCTATGGGATCTTAGACAAATATTTCGAGGAGCTATGATTGAGGGTAATAAAATAGGCCATTTAAGAACTGATAGAGATATTTCTTTCAAAATGTCTATAGTTGAAATGCTATCGAGATCATGTTCAAAATTTTAAGGTCCTATGTGGTTTGGGCGCCTCCTAAAATTAGTTACCTCGGTGTTTTCAAAATTATTCAGGCTGCCAAATCTTTTCTTGTGGTCCAATTAGAGGCGTGGTATAGAAAACCACTAAGGATTTTTGTAAGTAGCACGGAATTTAGATTTTCTTATTCGAGGTTACTTTTTATACCCACCACCAAATGATAGGGGTATACAAATTTAATCATTCCGTTTGTAACACTTCGAAATATTCTTCTAAGATCCCATGAAGTATATATACTCTTGATCGTCGCGATATTCAGAGTCAATCTAGCCATCTCCGTCCATCTCTCGAAATTAAGATAGCGGTCGGTAAAAGGTAAAGCCAGCCGCTTGAAATTTTGCACAGACACTTAATATTGAGGATGGGATAATTCGAATCAATAAACTTGGTCAACACGAAGCCTTTCGGGTGGACGCAATCTGAGTTAAGGGAGTGGGCGACGAATGCGCATGCAACCTTGTAGAACAGCGAAATGGTCGGTAGGACGGCAAAAATCCTACGGGGGGACCCAGATCGTGAAAAGACGAGGCAATTACCGAAAGGAAGTAAGAAGGAGGTGAGTATAGCTATTGGTATCGTAACGGGACACATAGGACTACGAGCTCACTTATATAAAATCGGTGCGGCAAGTGATAGCATGTGTAGGGCATGCGGGGAAGATAATGAGACGTTAGAGCACTTCCTTTGTCATTGCCCCGCTTTCGCGTCTAACAGATACCGACACTTAGGTGGGGACACAATACCAGACATGAACCTACTTAGGGAAGTGTTATTGAAAACATAAGGATTTTGTAAGTAGCACGGAATTTATAACTTAAAATTTTTTTTCTTTTTATACCCACCACCGAAGGATAGGGTTATATTCATTATGTCATTCCATTTGCAACACATCGAAATATTCATTTCCGACCGTATTCTTGATCGGCGTAAAAATCGAAGACGATGTAGACATGTCCGCCCGTCTGTTTGTTGAAATCACGCTACAGTCTTCAAAAATAAAGATATTGAACTGAAACTTTGCACAGATTCTTTTTTTGTCCATAAGCAGGTTAAGTTCGATGATGGGCTATATCGACCGTATAGACCGATCCGCCGATTTGGGGTCTTATGCCAATAAAAGTCACATTTATTATCCGATTTTGCTGAAATTTGGGACAGTGAGTTATGTTAGGCCTTTCGACATCCTTTGTCAGATCGGTCCAGATTTGGATATAGCTGCCATATAGACCGATCCTCCGATTTCGGGTCTTAGGCCCATAAAAGCCACATTTATTAATTGCTGAAATTTTGGACAGTGAGTTGTCTAAAGCCCTTAGACATCCCCCGTCAATTTGGCTCAGATCGGTTCACATTTGGATATAGCTGCCATATAGACCGAACCTCCGATTTAGGGTCTTAGGCCCATAAAAGCCACATTTATTATCCGATTTTACTAAAATTTGGGACAGCGAGTTGTGTTAGGTTCTACGATATCCTTCGTCAATTTGGCTGAGATCGGTCCAGGTGTGGATATAGCTACCATATAGACCGATCTCTTGGTTTTAAGTTTTCGGGCCATAAAATCCACATTTATTATCCGATTTTGCTAAAATTTAAGACAGTGAGTTGTGATAGGCCCTTCGACAACTTTTGTCAATTTGACTCAGACCGGTCCAGATTTTGATATAGTTGCCATATAGATCGATCCTCCGATTTAGGGTCTTAGACACATAAAAAACGCATTTATTGTCCGATTTAGCTGAAATTTGGGACAGTGAGTTAAGTTAAGCCCCTTGACATACTTTTGCATTATGGCACAGATCGGTTCAGATTTGGATATAGCTGCCATATAGACCGATCTTTCGGTTTTTGGTTTTGGGCCCATAAAATGCGCATTTATTGTCCGATGTCGCCACAATTTGGGACAGTGAGTTGTGTTCGGCCCTTCAACATCCTTCTGCATTTTCACTCAGATCGGTCCAGATTTAGATATAGCTGCCATACAGACCGATCTCTCGATTTAATGTTTTGGAGCCATAAAAGGGGTATTTATTGTCCGATGTTGCTAAAATTTGTGACAGAGAGTTAAGTTAAGCCCCTCCACATATTTCTGCAATTTGGTCTAGATCGACGAAGTTTTGCATATAGCTGCCATATAGACCGATATCTCGTTTTAAAGTTTTGGCCCCAAAAAAGGGGCATTTATAGGGTTGCTCAAAGAGTAATTGCGGATTTTTCATATAGTCGGCGTTGACAAATTTTTTCACAGTTTGTGACTCTGTAATTGCTTTCTTTCTTCTGTCAGTTATCAGCTGTTACTTTTAGCTTGCTTTAGAAAAAAAGTGTAAAAAAAGTATATTTGATTAAAGTTCATTCTAAGTTGTATTAAAAATGCATTTACTTTCTTTTAAAAAATCCGCAATTACTTTTTGGGCAAACCAATATAATCCGATTTAACTGAAATTTGACACATTAACTTATGTTAGGCTTTTCGACATCCATATTGTATATGGTTCAGATTGGTTTATTTTCAGATATAGCTACTAAAAAAGCTACGCAATTGAACAATGACTTATTCTTATTAGTACTTGGTCCAAATCGGAACATATTTCGATATAACTGCTATGGGACATAAGTTATGTAATTTTCACTGGATTTGATGAAATGTGGTTTAGATATACACCCGAGGTGGTGGGTATTTATGGTGGGTGTCCATCCATTTGGGGGACCATCCCAATTCCCAAAAACACTCCCAAATCGGGCATAATTACCGACCATGTTAATGTGGAGCTTAAATGAAGCGTATTGGGGTAGAGCAAGAATTGATACCCACTCTCGGCACCAATTTTTTGGGGGTTTACCCCTTTCCCAAAATACCCCACAAACAGCGGGGTCCGCTTTCCGTCCGTCATTCCGTCGGTTCTTCCTTCCGTCCGTCCTTCCGTCCGTCCTTCCGTCCGTCCTTCCGTCCGTCCTTCCGTCCGTCCTTCCGTCCGTCCTTCCGTCCGTCCTTCCGTCCGTCCTTCCGTCCGTCCTTCCGTCCGTCCTTCCGTCCGTCCTTCCGTCCGTCCTTCCGTCCGTCCTTCCGTCCGTCCTTCCGTCCGTCCTTCCGTCCGTCCTTCCGTCCGTCCTTCCGTCCGTCCTTCCGTCCGTCCTTCCGTCCGTCCTTCCGTCCGTCCTTCCGTCCGTCCTTCCGTCCGTCCTTCCGTCCGTCCTTCCGTCCTTCCGTCCGTCCTTCCGTCCGTCCTTCCGTCCGTCCTTCCGTCCGTCCTTCCGTCCGTCCTTCCGTCCGTCCGTCCGTCCGTCCTTCCGTCCGTCCTTCCGTCCGTCCTTCCGTCCGTCCTTCCGTCCGTCCTTCCGTCCGTCCTTCCGTCCGTCCTTCCGTCCGTCCTTCCGTCCGTCCTTCCGTCCGTCCTTCCGTCCGTCCTTCCGTCCGTCCTTCCGTCCGTCCTTCCGTCCGTCCTTCCGTCCGTCCTTCCGTCCGTCCTTCCGTCCGTCCTTCCGTCCGTCCTTCCGTCCGTCCTTCCGTCCGTCCTTCCGTCCGTCCTTCCGTCCGTCCTTCCGTCCGTCCTTCCGTCCGTCCTTCCGTCCGTCCTTCCGTCCGTCCTTCCGTCCGTCCTTCCGTCCGTCCTTCCGTCCGTCCTTCCGTCCGTCCTTCCGTCCGTCCTTCCGTCCGTCCTTCCGTCCGTCCTTCCGTCCGCCCTTCCGTCCGTCCTTCCGTCCGTCCTTCCGTCCGTCCTTCCGTCCGTCCTTCCGTCCGTCCTTCCGTCCGTCCTTCCGTCCGTCCTTCCGTCCGTCCTTCCGTCCGTCCTTCCGTCCGTCCTTCCGTCCGTCCTTCCGTCCGTCCTTCCGTCCGTCCTTCCGTCCGTCCTTCCGTCCGTCCTTCCGTCCGTCCTTCCGTCCGTCCTTCCGTCCGTCCTTCCGTCCGTCCTTCCGTCCGTCCTTCCGTCCGTCCTTCCGTCCGTCCTTCCGTCCGTCCTTCCGTCCGTCCTTTCGTCCGTCCTTCCGTCCATCCTTCCGTCCGTCCTTCCGTCCATCCTTCCGTCCGTCCTTCCCCAGACGCCTTTTTACTTGTTAGAGGTTACTTTATAGTTTTTAGAGCGCACAACAAGCCTTATGTGTATATCCATAGTGGCATTGGGCGGATTAATATCTGCACCCTCTTTTCAACCTTATCTAACCTAACCTAATATTAATGTAGGTTATTGGGGATTGCAAATAGGCCATATCGGTTAAGATTCAGATACGGCCCCCAAATAAACCGATCTCCCGATTTGACTTCTTGAGCCCCTGGAAGCCACCATTTTTGTCCGATTTAGCTGAAATTTTACATGTGGTGTTCCGTTAATACTTCTAACAACTGTGGTATGTACGGTCCGAATCGGCTTATAAACTGATTTAGGGTACAGTATCAAGATGTCCCTACTATACTCGCAGCTAATAATTAGTATGGGTGGAGCCTCTTCAGGGCTGAACACTTGTTTCAATATCTGTTCATCAAATAGATCTGCTATTTGAAACTTATGATCTGGTGGAATCTTATCAGTTGTACAGCTGATATCGATGGCGGCATACATCATCTTTATGGCTCCATACATCAACTTGTCTTTGTTGTGGAGGCATACATCAACATGTCTCTGTTGTTCCTTCTGGCTACTTTTCGATAAGGAAGAGGCTCCTTGCATTTATCGATGATCGTCTTCTACCAAGATGGTGCCACCGCCTGCTCTGACTCTCTGCTCTGACTTCTCACTCAATCTAAGTTTGTCTTGCTCCGTAGGGTACTGTGTGAAGTCTCCATCGTGGAAGGACTGATTCTATCTTCCCCTAGCACTTGAATGCAGTGAGCTCTTCTTGTATTTCGGCGGTTCCACATTGTTCTGCTTTCTGGTTTCCTTTGTCGTACCTCAGATAGCACTTTCAGTTTTACTGATACCGAGATGCCCACACCTGAAGAAGTGGATTCGCAATTGCTAGATCTTGACGACTCGTTCCAGCGCCGCCTAACACATCGAAATATATATGAACCCCAACAAAGTATATATATTTTTGATCCTCTTGACATTCTGAGTCGATTAAGCCATATCCGTCCGACTGTCTGTCTGTTGAAAATACGCAAACTTTCGAAATAGTTAAGCTAGTACTTGAAATTTTGAAAATTTTATAGGTCGGTCTGGGATCAAACTACTTGGTGTCACATTTGATAGCCTTTACAGGTTTTATTCACATGTTATTCCAAACTATAACAAAATTAGTTAAAACAAATTTGTCAAGTCACTTATTGATGATCACTTCCTTCATAGATCGGAAGATTTCCGGAAGAGTCCACGAAGGAACAATTTTGTAGTGACAACAAATAAACAGTCTAAAGAAGCTCCCATTTTCTTAAAGGATGCAAATACGAATCTTTTAAAGATAACCAGGGATTATATGACCCCGCTAGACCTTTCCCATTTGTTAATAGTTAATCTATTCAAACGGCGACCTAAAAAATAATCTCCAAAAACAGTTTCTAAAATATTCAAAGCTCGAGTTCAATATATAGTTCAGCTAGTCAATTAGCTCTGCCGGTGAATGGGAACAAATTTCAATTTTTCACACATTTGCAGCTACAGAAACGAACACGCTCAAATCGTATATTTCGCAAATGAAAAAAAGATTCACAAAAAGCAGCGAATTTAATTAAATATTCTAAACGCACCACTGAGCCACTTGTGGCAAATTGTCGTAGTGCTCGACGATGACAGCTATCAGCCACCAGTCAGTACGCCAAGACACCGCCAACGCCATTGCTTCCAATGGCAACGGGCGACAGCGGGAGCTACGCAAAAATATACAAATCACAACATGTCTTCCATTAGAGAAAAATGATGACAAAGAAGTCGCAGATGCCCAGGAGGACATTGAGGCTATGGCGGTTGTGGAGGAGAAGGAGGCAGTTGCAGATCTGGAGGTGAAAGAATGGCGATGAGAAAAAAAGCGAACAGAAGAAAAAATCAAAAGTAAATTCTAATTCCAATGTGCGGCATGTACAAAACTTTACAGACTACTTAACGCCATCAAGAGACAGACGAAGAGACACTTTATATTTGAATCAATTCCGTTTAAGCATTGAGGTTACACCATTTCCCATAAAACAGACATATTTAGATGAAATTGTTTAACAAAATTAGATTTTAAATCGGGTTGCCCAAAAAGTAATTGCGGATCTTTTAAAAGAAAGTAAATGCATTTTTAATAAAACTTAGAATGAACTTTAATCAAATATACTTTTTTACACTTTTTTTCTAAAGCAAGCTAAAAGTAACAGCTGATAACTGACAGAAGAAAGTATGCAATTACAGAGTCACAAGCTGTGAAAAGTTTTGTTAACGCCGACTATATGAAAAATCTGCAATTACTTTTTGGGCAACCCAATAGTTTAGTAACTCCCCTGTGGGAGGTAAAGAACTTGTGGCAATGCTGAGGCTTAATGGTAGCATTCAGGATCAGATTTGACTAATGAATCAATGACTTCAAGCAAAAGTTAACAGATTATATCTGCAGCTCCGAACCGTATATGAACTAACCAACCATCGAACGCTATATAGACAATCAACAACATTGACTCAGGTTAGGTTAGAGAAGAGGGTGGTTCTTGTCTGGTAAAGTGTCCCCACCTGTTAAGCGCGAAAGCCGGGCAATGATAAAGGTAATGCTCGAACGTCTCATCATCTTCCCCGCATGCCCTACACATGCTATCACTTGCCGCACCGGTTTTCCATAAGTGAGCTCGTAGTACTATGTGTCCCGTTATGATACCAATATCTATACTGACCTCCTTCTTGCTTCCTTTCAGTAATAGCCTCGTTTTCTCACTATCTGGATACCCCATAGGATTTTCGCAATCCTACCGACCATTTCGCTGTTCCACAGGGTTGCATGCTCATTCGTCGCCCACGCCCTTAACTCGGACCGCGTCGGCCCAAAAGGCTTTGAGTTCCAGAAGTTTATTGAAGGCAGTCCTCTGGCCTTCACCACCAAATTATCTGCCCTTCATTTCCCCTTACCCTATTATGGCACGGCATCCAAATTATGCGGATTTTGCCATCTTCTAAAAAGGCGTTAATCTTCTTCTTACACTGCAAGGCTGTTCGTGACCTTACCGTCCTGGTTGTTATTGCTCTTATGGCCGTTTTACTGTCCGCAAAAATGTTCACACTCGAGGTCCTCGCATTAGCACCACAACACCTCACGCATTCCGTGATCGCCCGAATCTCTGCCTGCAGGACTATATTATTGTCAGGCAGTCTAAAACAGATCTCAGTCCTTGGGTTCTCAATGTAGACGGCCAGGCCCTCTCTGTCCTCTAGCTTCGAATCTCGGGAACCCACCACCATGAATCATACTAAAAATTTATACAAAATAAATTTAGTTTAAGGGCATAATTTTATTCTACATACAAAACTTCTGTCAAACCAGCAAAAATTAAAGCTTCAAGGGACCGAACAAGGATGATCGAGAGATCGGTTTACATGGGAGATATATCAGGTTATACACAGCTTAGGACCGCATTTAGCAAGTTTGTTGAAAGCAGTTACAGAACACCGCATAGGAAGCTTCAGCCAAATCGTACAAAAATTTCGGTTTGTAAGGAATCAAGAAAAGAAATCGGGAGATCTGTTTATATGGGAGCTATATCTGGTTATTGACCGATTCGGACCGCACTTGGCACACTTGTTTAAAGTCATAATAGAACACTACATGCAAACTTCCAGCCAAATCGGACTAAAACTGCGGCTTGTAAGGGCTCAAGAAATCAAATCGGGAGCTCGGTTTATATGGGAGCTATATCAGGTTATACACCGATTTAGACCTTACTAAGCACTGTTTTTGGAAGTCATAACAAAACTCTACGTGCTCAAATTTAAACGATTGGAACCGTACTGTACACAGGGTTTGGAAATCATAACAGAACACAACATATAAAATTTCAGCCAATTTGGAAAAAAATTGCTGCTTGTTAGGGCTCAAGAAGTCAAATCGAGAAATCGGATTATATGCGAGCTATATCAGGTTGTAGACCGACTCGGACCGTATTGTGCACAGGGTTTGGAAGTCCTAACAGAACACTACACTTCAGCCAAATCGGACAAAAATTGCGGCATGTAAGGGCTCAAGAAGTCAAATCTGGAGATCGGTTTATATGGGAGCTATATCTAAATCGGAGCGTCGGATCTTGGAGCAAAAGGATCGCCACAACGAGGGATACAAGAGCAATCTCACAAAACCCATGCGGTTGGGGCGCTGGGCCAGTAACCCGCCCCCGGAAAACTATGAGAACTACTATGAGAAACAAAGCAATAGTAAAAACAGACCGCCACAACAATGACGAACCACGTAAACGAAAAAGGACGATGATTTGCGGATCTGCACCTGGAATGTTCGCACTCTTTATAGAGAATATGCAGTATACGCGTTGGCGGATGTATCAGAGAAGTACAAGGCAGATATTACCGCCTTACAGGAATTGCAATGGACTTGTGATGGCGTCACACCAAACGGTGAAGAACTATACTAAAGCTGCCATGACACGAGACATAAATTTGGCTCTAGATTTGTGGTAAGTCGGAGACTGAAACACCTTGTGTCAAACCTTACTCCGTTGAATAAGAGGCTAGCCACAATCCTCATTAAAGCCAAAATCTAAAACATCAGCCTTTTTAGTGTCCATACCCTGGAAGTTTTCCTTATATTATCCCAATAAACGGTGTACCTCATGGTGCCACACCATCATGAGCGCCATTGATGATATCACAACTGTATCACGGAGCAACAATTGGTGACTGACACACTTAATGTGCGGGTGTTCCAAAGCGTCGTCGCACAAAAGAAAAAAAAAAATACAACAAAACTCTGCGAATACAAACGTGGAGGAGACACTTACTTATCCCCAGAGCCGAATACGCAATGCAAGCGGCATTATGTTGCTACTAATTTTAATAAAATCATTTGAGAATGAGTCGATGCGAGACAAGATATCAAATGCGACAATAGACAAGGGGGGGGGGGGGGGGGAAAGGGGAAGAGGACACCACGAGGACATTAACCAAGGGAAAGATGGATGAGGAGATGTTGAACTAAGACAAGCAACGTTGAAGCAGCAAACGTTCTGAATGAAAATGAAAATTTATTAAAAGGCCAGCAATAACCGTATTAACCTCAGTGTTGACGATGACAAAATTACCATTGGCAGCGTGTTATTGATACTACATGGCTTGCGGCAGTAGAGGCGATGGCTGCTGCAGTGGCAACATCCATGAGGAGATCAAACATTTTATTTATTTATTTTTTTTTTTTTTTTCGCTTTTGCCCAGCCTTGTAGTAGGGTCTCAGGCTTATACGGAGCGTATCAATATTCGTTTTATCTGAAACATTTATGCGATACACCAGGCATTTGAAAGTTGGCACTGCCGCCGTGTTCTGTGCCAGACTAGGGAAAATATTTGAAAATTGCACAGATGTTGCTCACGAATGACGCGTTTTTTTGTTTTTTGGTTTGTGTGCCTGTTTTTCTACTTTTGTCTGGAGTGGAGGCTCAACGTATGAGTTTGCCATTGTTGTCACTGTAATTCCAACTGAGCGTATTGTGTTGTCTGCCTTAGAGGCATATGAATATTTTGATTGTTCTCTAACCAAAGTGAGTGACAGTGGGGCAATTTGATTACAATTTTAATGACATTTGATGGAATTCTTTACCAAGGATACAATTCTAAAAGGTGGAGCCAAACTTAAAATGAAGGAATTCGGCTGCCAATTTGGTCGCATTATGATTGCTAAGTGTAGAGAAACAAAAGTAGTCGGTCTGATTCTGGATCATGATAATCGGTAGAAGGCCTGGCCCACCCCCTAGAAGAGATTTTCCATCAACTCAGAAAGACAACTTCTGCAGCAGTCATTATTCACGCTTCCCATGCGTGAGGTTACTACCATTGGAGTGACTTGTTGTCCAGATTTGGTTTCCTGTCCAGAGAGTCCTGCTTATCCCACAGTCATTCACTGTCCTAGATCATAAAACGGGATATTGATTTTTATGACAGCTATATTCAAATATAGACCGATCTGGGCCAAACGAGACAACAGCTCACTGTGCCTAACATCAGCAAAATCGGGTAATAAATACGCCCTATACGGTCCAGGACCTTAAATCGGAAGATCGGCAAATATGGCTGAAATATCTAATGTACTATCTCGAGCATATTCAACACGGTAATCAAAGTGCCTATTACAGCCAACTGTACCCAATTTCAGCGGAATTATGTAATAAATGCGTCCTTATGGGCCCAAGACCTTGAATCAGAGGATCGGTATACATGTACGGCAGCTATATTCAAATCTAAACCGATCTGAACCATATTCAACACTGATTTTGAAGGATGACCCGATTAGCTAAAACACAACACGTTGTGTTGGACCGCTAATCAGCGTATGGTCCACATAGGACTATGTTGGAATATAGCCATATTCTACCATAGTCCTATGTGAACCATACTCAGACGAGAGGTCCAACACAGTGTACTGTGCTTTTAGCTAAATCGGGTCATATATGACGTTTAAGTGGGTCTAAGACCTTTAATTGTCTGATCGTTCTTAAGGGGGTCCCCCATCAAGATGTGATCCGATTTTGCCCATCTTAACTTGCATATGGACAAAATAATCTGTGCCAAATTTCAGCTCTACAATATTTTTAGACACTCCACCATAGGATGAGGGTCTACTAATTTCGTCATGCTGTTTGTAACACTTCGAAATATTCGTCTGAGACCCCATATAGTACACATATTCTTGATCGTCAAGACATTTTAAATCGATCTAGCCATGTCCGTCTATTCGTCCGTTCGTCTGTCAAAAGCAAGCCAACTTTCGGAGGAGTAAAGCTAGCCGCTTGAAATTTTACACAAATAATTTTTATCAATGTAGGTCGGTTGGAATTGTAAATGGGCTATATCGGTCCATGTTTTGATATAGCTGACATATAAACCGATCTTGGATGTTGACTACTTGAGCCACTAGAGGGCGCAATTCTTATCCGATATGGCTGAAATTTTGCATGAAGTGTTTTGTTTGACTTCAAAATTCAAATCGGTCTATAAACTGATATAGCTGCCATCTTGAGCCCCTACAAGGCGCAATTCTTATCCGAATGGACTGAAATATTACCCATATTCTATTACAGTCTTTAATATTCAATTCTTTAATGGTCGAATCGGACTATGACTTGATAAATAAAGGGTGATTTTTTTGAGGTTAGGATTTTCATGCATTATTATTTGACAGATCACGTGGGATTTCAGACATGGTGTCAAAGAGAAAGATGCTCAGTATGCTTTGACATTTCATCATGAATAGACTTACTAACGAGCAACGCTTGCAAATCATTGAATTTTATTACCAAAATCAGTGTTCGGTTCGAAATGTGTTCATTCACCGTAACGTTGCGTTCAACAGCATCTTTGAAAAAATACGGTCCAATGATTCCACCAGCGTACAAACCACACTAAACAGTGCATTTTTCGGGATGCATGGGCAGTTCTTGAACGGCTTCTGGTTGCTCTTCACTCCAAATGCGGCAATTTTGCTTATTTACGTAGCCATTCAACCAGAAATGAGCCTCATCGCTGAACAAAATTTGTCAAAATTTGAACACATTTCGAACCGAACACTGATTTTGGTAATAAAATTCAATGATTTGCAAGCGTTGCTCGTTAGTAAGTCTATTCATGATGAAATGTCAAAGCATACTGAGCATCTTTCTCTTTGACACCATGTCTGAAATCCCACGTGATCTGTCAAATACTAATGCATGAAAATCCTAACCTCAAAAAAATCACCCTTTAGCATAAAAATTCTTATCCATTATTCTTTGTTTGCCTAAAAAGACACACCGCGCAAAGAACTCGACCAATGCGATCCATGGTGAAGGGTAAATAAGATTCGGCCCGGCCGAACTTAGCACGCTTTTACTTGTTAAAGACTGCAACATGATTTCAACAGGCAGTAGAATGGACTAACTGACGGATAGGCATGGATAGAATAAAGAATGGACCTTAGTTCCAGGAGGAAATCATGGCACGTAAAGAGATGTTCAATAACCAGTGACTTCTCCTCGCAATAGCGAGGCATTGATTCAATAGGTGACCGACCGTCTCCAACTCCTCCGTATCAGCGCACACCATACAGAAATCAGGCCCTCCTTGCGTCCAAGGAGGGACGACTTCAAAGAACTGTTGTTGCAATAACCAGTCAAGATTGCTATCAGCAGTCCGAAGTCATGCTTTGACAACCCCAGGATAAGTAACATCCAGTTTCGCAAAATATTCGTCCAACGGTCCTTCACCACACTGGAACCTACAGCATCAGACCAAACCTCATGCGCACGGTAATCGTAGAAGGCGTCCACCCTACCAAAAAGCTTTCCCAGTGGAGGGCTTACTGATTCCGTAGCACAGTACACGTTAATCAGCGATCCATTCATGAACAGTTCGTAGCAGCTATGTATTCCGCTCCCGGCTGAAAGTTTGGAACTCAGAAAATTATCGAAGAAGCTCGTTGAATCTTCAAACAAGTCTCGAACTCACTTGGCTCGATGGTAGCGCCTTCAGCATCTACTGACTGTTCACCTAAATCTTGATAGCCGATCCGGTGTCGACATCATCTCCAGTGCCTTCATGATAACGAAAAGACCTAAAACTCAAGGATGTTGATCCGACCTATATGATTTCCCGATTTCAAGGAATTCGGTGCAGACTCCAGCCTCGATGCACCCATCTAATTTAGAGACATTCGTATATACAGAAGGTCCTGGGAAGGGTGGGTCTTAGCAAGGAGGGACATGCCATCGAGCTGCATCTCCATACGGGTGCAAAAAGCCTAAAATCGAGAATGGCATTCAGCACTCTGTCAAGAAACTTTTTCTTGCTCTTGAGATAAACACCGCTGCGGTACCCATAACCTTCTCGATCATCCTGAGGAGGGTAAAGTTGTCGAGAACCCGAAGCCACACTAGACATCCATAGGTGAAAATCGACGAAAAACCGGCGTAAATTCCAGTGTTTCCCGGCATGAGCCCTCAACTCGTTACTATCGACTTGCCAAAGGAGTCCCATCCGTGTGTAACGGCATGGTACCCCTACCCCATAGAGCTCCAAAAGATCCCTTCCCGGTAAAATGACATCGAACCTGGTAGAAATGAGGGACTTCCCTTATATATAATCAGTCGCATCGCATATAGCTTGCTGCATCCCCAGAAGAACGGAATATCTCTTCAAGACTAATTCCTTTAGTCTTAAAGCTATCTTCGTTGTTATACACCCACTATACAGGTGCCAAGGCGTAGGATCAGCACTTTTTCAAGTCACAACTTCTTGCTGCAGAGATAAGCACCACCATGGTGCACTGTACTACTCGATCCTCTCGCGCAGCCTTAAATTGGCCAGAGCCCGAAGCTACTCTAGACATCAATAGGTGAAAATATACGTAGCAACCGCCGTGAACATCAAATGTGCTCCGTTCTAAGCCCCCAACTCGTTCCTATCAAGCTGCGAAAGGAGCTGAACGTATTCAGTCCCCTTTTGATCGTTCCCTTGACGTTACTCCTACATCTTAGTTTCTGCTCAGAAACCGCTTCCATGTTCCAGACCTTCGGGAGAGCGGCAGCTCTATGCCACCCAGGATAGGTCCCCTCCCAGCTTTGTTCTAATGGCGGAAAATGTCAGCTCAGTCTTTCTAGGGTTCCCTTAACGTTACTCTAACATCTTAGTTTCTGCTCAGAAACCGCTTCCATGTTCCAGACCTTCGGGAGGGCGGCAGCTCTATGCCACCCAGAATAGGTCCCCTCTCAGCTTTGTTCTCCTGGCGGAAAATGTCAGCTCAGCCCTCTGAGATCACTAATAGTAAAAAGGAAATGACCTCCCACCATGATGTCACAACGACATCATCTGCGTTGGCAACCAAATTAACGCGCTCCTTTTCTAAGATCCTTAGAACCCCATTGATAACCAGGAGCCACAAAAGGGGGGCATGAAAACTTATTCTCATGGAGTTCCTCAGTCCACAATCCTCTCAATAGAGCCCTCCGTCTTTGATTCATTGATAACCCGGCGGTTCAGCATCATATCGACCCTACATCTCCCCCAAAGGGTGTCCCCAAAAAGGGTGTAGCATAGTGGTACGCCGTTCAGACTCGACTATAAAAAGGAGGCCCCTTATCATTGAGTTTACACTTGAGTCGGGCATCACTCGGTGATATGTGAGAAGTTCCCCCTGTTCCTTTATGAAATTTTCAGGGGCAAATTTGCAATTGCAACTCCTATCACTAAAGTGAGGGGAATCTTCATTAGAACTCCCTGTATGGACTCCAACTTTACGTTACTAAAAGGCCCTTCAATGTGTATTCACCCAGACCCAAAGTTTCTTCGATGCAGCCAACCATATCATGATATGCAAGCATGATAATAACCGCTTATCGGTGAAGGTTCGAGACGGCCCCTTACACAAGTGCCAATTAGTCTCTGATTGGTCTGTAGACCTTGAGCAAAGAGTATTTCGTTTCCCGCCTTTGGCATGAAAACCATCTTAGCTTCACGTCACGCAGTCGGTACGGAGTCCAATAAATCGCAGATCCTAAATATCATCTCAAGGAGTCGTATGGTATACGGTCCTGCTCTTTCGAATATTGCAAGCAGCACGTCATCCGGTCCCATTGACTTGCAACATTCAAATGATTCACTCGCCGCCCAGACTATTTTCCCTTCTTTATTATGTCCTCAATCGATGACAGTGACTCGATTCTATCTTCTGTCAGAGGGACGGGTGGTATCGAATCAGGGTACATCGACCTACTGGCTACAACCCAACGAAACCTGGAGGACTCACTCACCCCTCTTAGAAAAAATGTTCTGATTTGGACCAAACTAGGACGTCAATGTTTCTAGCACAATTTACTGGTCAAGGCTATGTTCAACTCTTTGAAACTCACTGTACAAAATTTCAGCGAAACCGGATAGTAAATCATCTTTTATGGGCATTAGACCATATATCCGAATATACACCAAATTGGCCATGGATATCGAGGGTTCTTACACAGCTCTCTGGGTCAAGTTTCACCGAAATCGGGTAATAAATGCGCCATTATAAGCCCAAGATCTTGAGTCGGAAGACCTATATATATTTTCTCTCAAATATAAACTCATGAGGCCCTCTTGGATGAGTTCAACTTCCTCTTGTTGTTGTTTTGGGGATTCCCTATACAGGTAGCAATCCGCAGATTATAGATTCTCGTCATAGTCTGTTTAAGTCTTATCAAGTACCCGTTCCACTAAACAGCTACTTCTCTTACAGGGTAGACGAAAGGGCAGTTCTCCTCAAAATTATGGCCCTTGTCGGCAGGTTTATTGGTTTTCTAGTCCTCGCTGATAGATGACTTGCGAATCAGGCCACAACGCTCTGCATAGGTCTTTTGTAGGAAGAACTTTCCACCTTTTTGTACAAGGACTCCCTGCTTCGGTAGCAGTTTCAACCTAATTCCCTCAGTCGGGATCCATGCCGTTGCCACTATACGAACAAGCAGTTCAGACATCATCATAACCGTGAGTATTAAGCCCTGGCGAGGGAGACTTAACGATATCGTTTGCTGAAAATTAAATTTCCCTAGACTTCTGGTTCGCGCAATCGAAACGTCTGGCTGCGTCAAATATTATGTCGCCAATGTTCTACCTGCCGAAAGCAACAACTTGACTTGCATTGTGTGGAGTAGTTTACAATGGACTTGTCTGATTTAACCATCAGTTTCCGCTTTGTCCACAAAGGTCACCATTATGGTAAGTTTATACTATCTTGTCCTTGTTGACAATGTCCCCAACGAAATCATCTAAAGATGAAATTCCTGCGGTTTAATCGCAATTATGTTCGGCAACCACACTATACCAAACTAAAAGGCGTTTCCATCATCCCCCACTATCTGATGGTTATCCTCGATGAAGATGCAATTTTCCCTTCTCAAAAAGCTAGCCATGCTTAGATTGAGGTTTGCGCAATCAAGAAGCCTTCTCATTCTTCACAGAATTTAGCTCAGGAACATATCTTCCATCGCTTCGTCTCCTTCCAAAATCTGGTCAAGATTGAGTGATATGCCAGTATTCAGCCATGTTTTCTGATATTGCCTTAGTCAAAAACCTCCTTCTCTCTTTATGGAGTAAGAATTAATAAAGACCATTGAATTGTTTACCATAACTAGTCCTTCATATTTCTTTGACAAACTCCATCAAATCGCATTTCATCTATGCCCACTGTCAGCATATGCGTGTGAATCGCGTCTACAATGAACGCCAAACATTGCACACAATTTTTATTGTATTTTTGTGAGTAATTTTATTAAGTCAACAAATTGAAATGAACTTTTGCCATGGTGACAATATATCTGCTTGATTTTTTTTACTTTTTTTCGGATTTAACATCCCGCTGACACCCCAACCTCTATTGTTTGCCTGTTACTGCTACTGGTGGCTTCTCCTCTTTGTTTTTTTGGTTCAAATTATTTTTTAAATTAAAACATCTTCTCTGGTGTCTATGGAAAAACATCATTCAATATTTTTACTCCTGCTGGCATTTTTATTTCTCCAATTCTTGTCCTTTGTGTCGAAGTCATTTGCCATGACAGTGATTGAATACTTTTGGTTTCTTTTTTCTTCATGTTCTGGTCGGGAATTTTTGTTTGTTTCATTTCGGTGTTTTAAATGAATGTGAAACACTTGGTAATGGGATGTACCATCCATAATGCTACCCTAAGAGGATGTTAGGCGCAATTGTAATCCCCCTTACTGTCATGGAACCTGTGAAGAGGTGGTGAAACATGATCCCATAATTAGTTGTAATTTATGTAGATGAACACCAGGAAGTAGAGTATTTCATCAATCAAATCATGTAGGAAGATTTTAACTGGGATACTGACTGCAAACAAGATTTATTAAAAAAATATTAAGAAATATATTTTAGCTTCAATTTGGGATATATGAAATGTCATACATCATTGGCTAGCGTGAATGCGAAGAAATCGTTGAGCTATCATAATGAAGACCTACTCATTGAGGAAGAAGTTACCAAACGTTTGGTTGATCATAGAGCAAAAGGTGGCAAAGAATATGGCGAAATCAGCAGAACCGTCAATGCAAGCTTTTGGAGGGTGGTTTTGACAACAATTAACCTATTCACTGTTTCAAATTTCAGCGAAATAGGGTATTAAATGAAGCTTTTACTGGCTTCAGACCCCTTATCGGCAGATCGGTCTGTATGACAGCTATATCTAAATATAGTCTGATCCGAACCATATTAAGGTCGGGTGTCAGGAGACTAAAAACAAGTAAGAGCGTGCTAAGATCGGCCGGGCCAAATCTTATATACCCTCCACCATTGATCGCATTTGTCGAGTTCTATGCGCGGTATCTCTTTTTAGACAAACATGGAATATTGAATAAGATTTTTTTATGCTATTGGAGCTATATCAAGTTATAGTCCGATTCGGACCATAAATGATTGCTGAACATTGTAGAGGTCATTGTGAAATATTTCAGTTCATTCGGATAAGAATTGCGCTTTGTAGGGGCTCAAGAAGCAAAATCGGAAGATAGGTTTATATGGGACCAATCGATTCAGACTATATTAGACACGTATGTTGAAGGTCATGAGAGAAGCCGTTGTACAAAATTTCAGGCAAATCGGAGAATTGCGCCCTCTAGAGGTTTAAGAAGTCAAGATTCCAGATCGGTAATATGTCAGCTATATCAGGTTCTATACCGATGTACGAAATACTTAGCACAGTTATTGGAAGTCATAACAAAACACATAATGCAAAACTTCAGCCAAATTGGATGAGAATTGCCCGTTCTTTTGGCTCAAGAAGTCAAGTTTCAAGATCGGTTTATATGACAGCTATACCAGATTATGAACCGATTTGAATCAGACTTGGCACAGTTGCTGAAAGCGGACCAGAAATGCGCTCTCTAGAGGCTCAAGAAGTCAAGACCCAAGATTGGTTCATATGGCAGCTATATCAAAACATGGGCCGATTAGGCCCATTTATCAACCGACCTACACTAATAAAAATTATTTGTGCAAATTTCAAGCGGCTAGCTTTACTCCTTCGAAAGTTAGCATGCTATCGACAGACAGACGGTCGGACGGTCTTATGGCCTTCAGACCATTTATCGAGAGATCGGTCTATATAGTAGCTATATCTAAATATCGTCCAATCTAAACCATATTTATGTCAGTTTTCGGGAAGCCTTAAACTACTCACTGTTTCAAATTTCAGCAAAATCGGATGAAAAATAAAGTTTTTATGGGCATTAGTCCCTTTATCGGAAAATCGGTCTATATAGCAGCTATATCCAAATATGGTCCGATTTGGCCCGTTCAAGAACTTAACAAGCGTGCATCAAAAAGACATATCTGTGCCAAATTTTAGCTCAATATCTCAATTTTTGAAGCCTGCATAGTGATTACAACACATGGACGGATAGACGGACAGACACACGGACATCGTTAAATCATCTCAGAATTTTACGACGATCCGAAATATATATACCTTGTAGGGGCGGAAATTAATATTTCGATGTGTTGCAAACGGAATGACTAGATGACTATACCCCCTATCCTACGGTGTTGGGTATGAAAACACACTTTTTATACCTTCCACCATAGGATGGGTTATACTAATTTCGTCATTCTGTTTGTAACTCCTCGAAATATTCGTCTAAGGCCCCATAAAGTATTATAACTTCCAACAACTGCGTATGGTTTAAATCGGTGCATAACCTGATATAGCTGCCATATAAGCCGATCTGGGGTCTTGACTTCTTGAGCCACTAGAGGACGCAATTATTATCTGATTTGGCTGAAATTTTGCATGAGATGTTTTGTTATGACTTTCAACAACTGTGCTAAGAATAGTTCAAATCGGTCCATAACTTGATATAGCTGCCATATAAACCGATCTAAGGTCTTGATTTCTTGAGCCTCTACAGGGAGAAATTCTTATCCGATTTGGGTGAAATATAGCACGATGTGTTTTCTTATGACTTTCAACAACTGTATTAAGAATGGTTCAAATCGGTCCATAACCTGTTATGGCTTCCATATAAACCGATCTGGGGTCTTGACTTCTTGCGCCACAAAAGTGTGCAAGTATTACCCGATTTGGCTGAAATTTTGTACAACGGATTCTCTCATGACCTTTAACATACGTGTTGAATATGGCATGAATCGGTTTATAGTCTAATACAGCTCCCTTATAAACCCATCTCCCTATTTTACTTCTGCAGCCTCTAAAGTGCGCAATTCTTACTATATTTGGCTGAAATTTTACACAATGACTTCTATTTACCATGGTCTCCAATATTCAGTTCAATTATGGTCCGAAATGAACCATTACTTGATATTGTTCCAAAACATAGAAATTCTTTTCTTTTATCATTTGTTTGCCTAGAAGGAGATACCGTGGCAAGAGCTCGAGAAATGCGATCCATCGTGGAAGGGATATAAGATTCGGCCCGGCCGAACTTAGCACGCTTTTACTTGTTTTGTTTGTTTCTCTTTCGAGACGAACTCAATGATCGAATATGCATATGGAAAAGGATAGCCAAAGATAGCAACACACACCAACCACTATAGGACGCGTTCCGTCTTTAGTTAGAAGAGTTTCCAACCATATTAGGTGTGATGGCTTCAAGGGCCGTGCGTTGGTATGTTGTACTTGAATCGTATTAATAGCGAAATCGCATCTATGATACAATTACCACATTAACCACACCCGACAACCCTGTCTATTAGCTGTACATTTCCCAATGCAAGTATATATGCTTTGCTCAAAATTTGATAGGGGGATTTTAATAACCCATCTGATAACATCCATCGACATCCATCAAAATTGGTAGAGAATTATATATACCTCCCACTTTGTATATATAGGGTAGGTGTAGGTTGTAGGGTCGGCACCGCTGGACTTTTGCCTTTACTTACTGGTTTTGAAATAAACCTTTTTGTTAAACTATTTAATGCAAAATATTTTGGTGACCAAATTTCTTTGTAAATAAAATTTTCACAATTATCCCTGTGTTCACAAATTCCTTCCATATTTTGCACTATAAGCAATTGGATCTATTATTGAAATTATTTTTGGTCTTTCTTTATAAAGTCTGTTTGCCAGAAACATATCTTTTATCTCTCAGACGAATTAAAGGCTTTTCACCAGATCTTTCCATATGGCGTTATTCCCAAAAAAATTATGAAGCTATCATAAGCGCATCACTTTTATGTCATTGAACTTGATCCAGGCCTGTCTGTCCGTCACACATCATTCACACCAATGGGTAACACCTTGTGTCTATCACGCCCTCACCTCGTCAAGCTAGTGAAAAGCAAGCACCTTGCTCCCACGCTTTTGGAAATTGGTTTATTATTCTCTTTTGGTTGGGTATCAGACACTAATACCGTGTAATACCCTTTTCATTCACTGCCGTCACACATTCCACCGTAATAAGCGTTTGAAGACACTCGCACATACATTTACACATAGGCCAATGTTGGATTGTTTGTAGGAGCATTGGTCCTACAGGCAGTGTTACCAATAGAAAGACAAAAAAAATATATTAAAAATAATTCAAGGGTATCAAGGAAAACTTCGTTGAAAAAAATTGTTTATAACTATTATTTCTATAGAAATTTTCCACCACATTTCATTTCCATAACCAAGCTTCGTAAATAATTTTTATTGAACAATAGCTTTTGGTCTTCGGTATTTGGTATTATAAATAATTTTTATTGAACAATAGCTTTTGGTCTTCGGTATTTGGCAAGAAATTCCAAACTCGGCAACTCTGGCCCCATAACTCAAGCAACAAAAAAGCAACCAATACGTCAAAAGAATATCAACTCATCGTTTTGGAAATTGTAGTAAATCCGTTAAAAGGCATTAACGAACGACATCACTCATATTGACGCTTATGAGCACAGTACCTAACTTCTCCAATCGTAGCACAACGAACAATTCTATTATTTACACCAATTTTCATTTCCATCCATTTGTTTGGCATTAGAAACATAATTTTCTTCACCTCCCCTTCACCCTTACCCTTCCCCTTCTTCCACAAAGTGCTCTCTGTCATTTTGGTTTGCCTTATCGGGTACAATTTTCTTTAGATGATTTTTGTGCATTGCTTTAAAGAACCTGGCAGAGGGTAAGAGTTGAAGGTATGTATTTGAGGTTTCCATGTAGGAGTGAGTGAAGTACTTCAAATATTGACAGCTTAAGTGCAGACATTATTGATTTGAAGCCAACCCAAACACAGAGAGTTCTCTACATCCATACGCACACACACACACACAAACACAATCCAAAACATACAAATCCATAAACACTCATATTCTAACATTTACTTTCAATTCAAATTGAAGAAAAAAGGCTTTGTTTTCGATTTCGAGAACTTCGATTTACAATTGCTCCAGCTTTGTGTTGTTTTTGCAACGAATACGAGAGTAAGGTTGAAAGTTTTTCTGGATGAGATATGAAGCAAATTTTAAAATTGGATTTGGAATAAATATCACTGGTAAATGTCACTAGGCCAATAATGCTAAACTATAGCATTTAATGCTTTCGTCTTAGATTTTTACCCTGATCAAGAATATATATATTTTATAGGGTCGGAAATGGATATTTCAATGTGTTGCCAACGGAATGACAAAATGAATATACCCCCATCCTTCGGTGGTGGATATAATAGACCAGGAATCGAAGAATGCCTACAATGAAAAACAGAATTTTAAGTCATTGCTGTAGTGGGATGCCTGTACTAACATTTTAAGCAGACGTTGGCAATTCTTAGAAACCTCTAGTTCTTTAGTTTCTCAGCGGCATGATCAAAACAAAAAATCGAAATCGAAATCGAAAATCCCACTGAACAAACCACTGTACCTCAAACGGCTACTAATCGATTATCATCTAATGTCTCTTCGTTTACACCATCGCCTTCAACATCATCGACGAGCAAGTAAATGTGCGCTAAAGCGTCTTGCCTATGTGGTCATGATGAAAGATTGTTTTGGAACGCTACAGCCTGTTCGCGCATTACTTGACTCTTGTTCAGAAATTAATTTGATCACTCAGGAAGCTGTCTACCGTCTTCGTTTGTCCAAGACTAAAACTTTTCAAGAGATTGAAGGTGTGTCAGAAATTAGAATAAAAATTAATCACTCTGTTACAGCAACTGTTAAGTCTCGTACGTCAAACTTCGAATTCACATCCACAACCATCTCCTCGAATAAATATTTCAGATTGGTTTATTTCAGAGGACGTGGAACTTGCCGATCCTAATTTTTTCGTACCCCAACGAGTTGATATTCTGATTGGTTTGGAAGTATTTTTCGATCTTCTTATCGAAGGAAAGATTTCGCTTAATGAAGGGCTTCACAAATTGATAAACGCAGTGTTAGAATGGGTTGTAGGTGGTGTACTTAATCACATTACTATAACATTACAACTAAATATGAAGAGCTTAATTCTCTCTGAAGGCATTTTTGCGAGGAAGAAGAGCTATGTAAGTCCCATTATGTTAGCAACACAGTGTTTGATGAACTTTACAGAGTTAAGGTTCGGCTACCATTTAAAAAGAGTGTTAACAGCCTGGGTACATCCTTGGAGATAGCACAACGTAAATTTTCATATTCGAAGAAGAGGTTTTTAAAAGACGTTACATTTAAAAACTTTGTACATCGATTTTATGAATGAATACATTCGGCTTGGATATATGGCAATGGTATCGTGAGCAAACCTCCAGGCAAAACATTATGTTATTCCTCACCATTAAGTTCTTCGACCTGAGAGTGTATCCACTAAACTTCGGGTCGTTTTTGATGCCTCAACATTAACAAACATTTCGCAAAATGAGGTTCTAATGGTGGGTCCTGCCATCCTAGCAAGATTTAATAATCACAGCTCTTGGTTTTCGATTGAATAAATTCGCTCTGGCAGCGAATACTACATACGGATACATATAGAGGGCATGATGATGATGAACTGCAGAGGATATGATGATGAACATGTAGACACCGAACTGCAGCAAACATTTTTAGAGGCAGTTATCACCTCTCAGCCCTGAAAAACGTCTGGACTAAGTGGTGTTTCGTTCTGTGGTACGCCGTTCTGTCAGGTAAATAAATAAAGTGGTCCCTTATTGTTTAGGTTAAACTTGAATCGAACATTACATCGGACAGACTTATCTCCTATTTGACCCGATCCTTCAATTTCACTTTGGAGACTCTGAAACCTCGATGTTTGACCGATTTTGCTAAAATTCAGGTATGACTTTCAACACCACACGAAGTAAGAGTCATAGCCATATAAAAGAGTGCTTCGATATCTTGAGGGCGCAGAAGTTTCATTTAATTTTATTTCTCCAAATATTGACCTACATACGGAATTCATTTGAAAATTGTACCAAAATCTGCCATACCTATTTATACTCAAACTTGTTCTCTCCATTCCCACTTTCTCACCATGCCTCGCATGACTTCTTGATTTCCTATTGTTTTTGTGTGGCATTTGCAACCATTCCAACCTTTCGCAAGGTACACTTGCCAGTTTTGCAAGTGCTTATATTTTGTTGTTCTATGCTTAAATTTGTTTTTTGCTCATTCGATTTTGCTAAGGACCCTTTTGCTTGGGTTCTGACTTTCTATTAAAAATTTTCCTCTGATGTCGGTGTAGCTGAGATTGATTGAAAGGTCGGCAAGTGTTTGTTGCTGATTTTCTATTCATAAATGTCAAAAACATTGATTTTAATGTTTGTATTGGAGCTGTTACAAGGAAACGTTTTTGCTTCTTGTTGCATCCGCTTTTGTGTTGTTGTCGTTGTCGTTGTTGTTAACTTGTCCATACATACATGTCAATTGTTTTGTTGGAATTTATGCTTTTGACTGCTTGTCATAGTTTCGAACATAAATCAACGAACATAACAACTTTAGTGTATGTCAAAACTTAGTTGTAAATTTGAATTAAATTTCAGGTGAATAAAATTAGTGATGTATAATTGTAAGCAAATGTAAATTAGCATATCAAGGGTCAAAGTTCAAGCAATAATTTCTAAATAGGAAATGCGAACACAATTGCACTAAATTTACTATAAGACTCTGATGTGAACAAAAATGGGACAGATCATATAAAAGACTCTGATATGAACAAAAATAAGACAGGCCATTAAACTGCATGGTACACCGACAGTTTTGCATTCCATCAAGGATTTCACCAGGCCAAACCTTGCCATTGATCGTTATTCACGACGCCTGATCATCGATTTGACTAAACATGACTGAATCATTGGAATACCAACTCTTTTGTACGGTGTGGGTACAATATATCTTATATTTATATACAAATCAATTTGTGTTTGTATGTAGGTTCGTTTGTTTGTATGTTTGTGTGTTCCTTATAGACTCAGAAACGGCTGAACCGATTTTCTTAAAATTTTCACAGATGGTGCATAATGACCTCGTGGTGAAAATAGGGTACTACATTTTTTGATATCTGAAGGGGGGCGGACCCTCCCCCTTACCCTAATTATCAGAAACGCCAGATGTCGGAGATGGGTGGTGCGATATAAGTGAAATTTTGTGTAATCTCATATGGTACCCTAAAAATTTGGTATCCAAAATTTTGGATGGGGTACCCAGTGCGACCGCCCCACCTTAAAACCTACCAATCATATATTAAGACCAATCACGACAATATGGGACTCAAAGGAAAGTTATTTAAGATAAGAAAATTTATCTAATATTCACTTGTCGGACCAAGTGTTAGGGGGACCACCCCAACCCTCAACTGAAGGGTATTTGCGATTGGAATACGAATCTGATATTCAAATGTGGGACCACGTTTCTGGGGGTCGACCCCTTCCCCAAAACACCCCCCAAACAGGACTTATTTACTCACCATTGGAATATGGGGCTTAAATAAAAGGTATTTGAGTGTAGAATTAGAATCTGATATCCAAATATGAGACCAAGTGTTTGGGGGGCCGCCTCTCTCCAAAAACATCCCCCAAAGGGGACAAATTTACGACCATAGCAATATACGGCTCAAATGAAAGGTCCTTGGGAGTAAAGCACAAATCTGATATCAATATTCGGAAGAAGTGTCTATGGGGCCACCCAACCCCCACAAAACCACCCACCCCAAAACACCCCTTAATCGGACATATTTACCGATCATGGCAATATGGGACTCAAATGAAAGGTATTTGCGAGTAGAATACGAATCTGATATCCAAATGTGGGACCACGTTTCTGGTGGTCCACCCCTTCCCCAAAACACCCCCAAAACGGGACTTATTTACTGACCATGGGAATATGGGGCTTAAATAAAAGGTATTTGAGTGAAGAATTAGAATCTGATATCCAAATATGGGACCAAGTGTTTGGGGGGCCGCCTCTCCCCAAAAACATCCCCCAAAGCCCAAAGGGGACACATTTACGACCATATTCACATGGGGCTCAAATGAAAGGTATTTGAGAGTAAAGCACGAATCTGATATCAATATTTGGGAAAAGTGTCTATGGGGCCACCCCACCCCCACAACACCACCCAAATAGGAAGTATTTGTTGACTATTGCAATATGAGGCTCAAATAAGAGGGTTTTTAAAGTAGAACAAGAATCCGATATATATTTTCAAGGACAACTCACTGAGTGGCCGCCCATCCCCCAAAACACCCCCCAAGCCTGTCATGTTTACCTACTATGTAAATATGGGGCTCAAATTAAAGGTATTTGGGAGTAGACCACGTATCTGATATCAACATTAGGGGCCAACTGTCAAGGGAAGGTCCAACCACCATAATAACCCCCCATTGGACATATTTGCTCACCAAGACAATTTGGGTCTTAAAGAGAGTGGTACTAAATATTTTAGTTTTTAGGGCCAATACCCCAAACCGGTCATATTTGCTGACTTTTGCAATAAGGAGATTTTAAATGAGATTAGAAAACGAATTTGATATCCAATGGCAATATGGGGTTCAAATAAATGATATACAGTTATATGTTAATACAGAACGTTGCTGATATATTTTCCGGGCTTAGTGTTTGGGGGACCACCCCAATCCCCAAAATACCCCTAAATCGGGCATATTTACTGACCAAGTCAATGTGGATCTTATTGGGTTGGCTAAAAAGTAATTGCGGATTTTTTAAAAGAAAGTAAATGCATTTTTAATAAAACTTAGAATGATCTTTAATCAAATATATAATTGACATTTTGTTCGGTAACCTTTTGCCATCTTCCTGGCAAATTTAGTATTCCACACTCATAGAACTTCTGGCCTTTACATGCAAAAAACTGAACCAAGTGCGATTTTATAGCCTCATCATTGCCGAAAGTTTTAAATTTAAGGAGTTCTGCAAAGATCGAAATAAATGGTAGTCTGATGGTGCAAGGTCAGGGCTATATGATGGATGCATCAAAAGTTCCCAGCCAAGCTCATTCAGTTTTTGGCGAGTGACTAAAGATGTGTGCGGTCTAGCGTTGTCCTGGTGGAAAATGACACCTTTACGATTGACCAATTCTGGTCGCTTCTCCTTGATGGCTGTATTCAATTTGTCCAAAGTTTTACAATTTAAGGAGTTCTGCAAAGATCGAAATAAATGGTAGTCTGATGGTGCAAGGTCAGGGCTATATGGTGGATGCATCAAAAGTTCCCAGCCAAGCTCACTCAGTTTTTGGCGAGTGACCAAAGATGTGTGCGGTCTAGCGTTGTCCTGGTGGAATATGACACCTTTACGATTGACCAATTCTGGTCGCTTCTCCTTGATGGCTGTATTCAATTTGTCCAATTGTTGACAGTAAACATCCGAATTAATCGTTTGGTTCCTTGGAAGCAGCTCAAAATATACCACACCCTTCCAATCCCACCAAACAGACAGCATTACCTTCTTTTGGTGGATATCAGCCTTTGAAGTGGTTTGAGCGGTTCACCATGATTGGACCATGATCGTTTTCGACTAACGTTGTTGTAAACAATCCATTTTTCATCTCCAGTTATGATTCGTTTTAAAAACGGATCGAATTCATTGCGTTTAAGGTGCATATCACAAGCGTTGATTCAGTTTGTTAAATGAATTTCTTTCAATACATGTGGTACCCATATTAAAATTGATGCCAAACAAACAAATGTAAACAAAATTTCGCGCACTTTTTTTCTAAAGCAAGCTAAAAGTAACAGCTGATAACTGACAGAAGAAAGAATGCAATTACAGAGTCACAAGCCGTTGAAAAAATTTGTCAACGCCGACTATATTACTACTATATTATCGACAATTACTTTTTGGGCAACCCAATAAATGAAAGGTATTGGGAGGTAGATCAAGAGTGTAGACCCACTTTCAAGACCAATTTTCTGGGGGTCTACCCCTTTCCCAAAATACCCCACAAACAGCAATTTTTTAGTGACCATCGCAATATGGGGCTCAAATAAAGGTATTTGGGAGTAGAATACGAATTTGATATCTTAATGTAGGACCATGTATTTGATTCATCACCTCTATCCCAAAACACGCCTAAAGGGAACAAATTTTTCGACAACACCAATATGTGGCTCAAATGAAAGGTATATGAGATTAGACAAAGAATTTGATAACCTATTTTGGGGCCATGTGTTTGGGAGACGCCTCATCGTGTAAACTCCCCTAAACCAATGGCAATATGGGATTTAAATAAATGGTATTTGAGAGAAGAGCACGATGCTGATATTTTTTCATTTTTCAGGGCCAAGTATCTTGGGGACCACCTCTCCCCCGAAAACACCTCTAAATCAGATATCAGGAGAATATCGGGCTGAAATAAATTATTTTAAGAATGGAGTACACCTTACATCCAAACTTAAATTCGTAGACCAATAAAGAACATATGGGATGCAGATAAAGGCACTTATATTGTTAAACTATTAGTCAAGCGATATACTATTTTCGTAGCATAGTGTTTCACTAAAAGATCTTTAATTGTTGAAAATAAAAAATTGTCGAAGCGGAGCGGGTCGGGTCAGCTAGTAGAGCATATATATACATATGTTCTCGCTCTCAATGGCAGTTAAAGTCAATCTAGTCAAACACCACCAGACGTTTGCCTTCCCCATCTTGTTTTGCTTAAAAATTGCTTTCTTTGACTCCAAGTGTTAATAAACCTTACCGCATATTTTTGGATTTAATGCCATCGGTTATTTGTTGAAAAATGGCAGGTTAAATGAGCCGAACCGCATAAACTACAGAAAATTTGTGTTTGGACAAAGGGGCTGAGGAAAAATAAACGCTTCAATCGGTTTGGAGTCATTTAAGGTTTTTGACATTTTAATAACCAAGCTGAAGGTAAAAACAGTTTTTGTCTACTGTTACAGTTTTCTTTTTTTTCTAAGGAAAAAAGAAACCCCAATAAAATGTTTTGAAAAGTCATGGTATTTAATCCTTAAAAAATAGCATGACAAACGTTTAATACTTTTTTTGTATTTTTTCTAAATAATGGTACTGAGCGGAAATTTCGTCTGGGAAAATGGAGTAGACAAAGAGAATCTTAAAAGGTCAATGATTTGACAAAAATCATTTAATGCTGATTTCTAAGGTATATTTTACAAACGAATGATTCTCTTGGAATTTATACGAGTGCAAAGAAAATACAAAAGAAGGATCGAAGCACTTGGAATGAATACAAAATGCTTTAGTGTCGAATGATGGAAAGAAAAACCTTTAGGGTCACATGTCTGCCAAAAAAAATTAACAAAGAAATTAAATACGACGATAAGGACCTGTAACCATTTGCGATGTGCAAGATTTTAAAATTTAAAATTATTTTGGATATATCAAAAACCATGCTACGGATTGTGTGTCATTATTTGGACATAAAACCAAATATTTAGTGTCAACGCCCCAGACATCCTATAGACTCGAGCAGACAGAGAATTAAATAATTCAAAGAATGAAATTGTCAAAGACTTTTTGCACCTCTATTCCAAGCAAAGCTGAGTATTCTACTCAGCTTTCGGAATTGTTCAAGCTAGACGCTTGAAATTTTACAAAAATACTTTTTATTAGTGTAGGTCCGTTGGGATTGAAAATGGGAAAAATCGGCTCATGTTTTGATATAGCTGCCATATAAACCGATCTTGGGTCTTGACTGCTTAAGCCTCTAGAGGGCACAATTCTCATCCGATTTCACTGAAATTGTGCACGCGGTGTTTTGGTATCACTTCCAACAACTGCGCTAAGTATGGCGCAAATAGCTCCACGTTTTGATATAACTGCCAGATAAATCTATCTTGGGTCTTGACTTCTGCAGCCTCTAGAGGGCGCAATTCTCTTTGACTGAAATTTTGCACTTAGTGTTTTGGTGTCACTTCCAACAACTGTACGATAAAAATCGGTTCATAATCTGGTATAGTTGTTATATAAACCTATCTTGGGTCTTGACTTCTGGAGCCTCTAGAGGGCGCAATTCTCGTCCGAATTTTGCATGAGCTGTTTTGTTATGACTTCCAATAACTTTGCAAAGTATGGCGCAAATCGATACATAACCTGATATAGCTGCCATATAAACCTATCTGGGATCTTGACTTCATGAGCTTCTAGAGTGCACAATTCTCATCCGATTTTGCTGAAATTTTGTACAACGGCTTTGCTAATGACTTTTAACATACGTGTCTAATATGGTCTGAATCGATCAATAGCTTGATATAGCTCCCATATAAACCTATTTCCCGATATTTTCCGAATGAGCTGAAATATTACCCAATGAATTCTAATATGGTCTTCAACATTCAATTTACTTATGGCCCGAATAATCGGACTATAATTTGATATAGTCTAACAATTTTTTCCATTTTTCTTTGTTTGCCTAAAAAGAGATACCGTGCATAGAACTCGACAAATGCGATCCATGGTGGAGGGTATATAAGATTCGGCCCGGCCGAACTTAGCTCACTCTTACTTGTTGGAAATAATTTCATTACAATTTTGTTCTTAAGAAAAATAATGTTGCGGTGGCCCTGGCCTGAGCTAAATTTTGTCTTTCTAGAATATTATAAATATGGAATTTTGTTATTAAAAAAAGTTTTACGGAAATTTAAATAAATTTCGAGAAAGAAACTTGAGCTTATTTTTTAACAAATTTAACGGTTATTAACAAAAGCTAGAATAAAACGTAAAACGTAAAAATCTATTTTAAATTGGCTAAACGTCACTATGTTCGTATTAGAATATAAGATGGAGGTCCCTTAACATAGGGCTAACATTTTAGTCGGGCGTTATTGATTGGTCCATACACATATGCAAAGAAGTCTGCTCATTACTACTTATTTAAAGAATATCTGCGAGTAAATGTGTATTTTATACTTTTTGTAAAGGCTGTATAAAAGCGGCTAAATAGCAAAAAATCTATCTCAAATATGGGCTGGTTTGCATCATATTTCTTTTAGTTGCCAATTACTCTTAACCCAGTCAGAGTTTTAGCGAAATCGGGCAATAAATCAGCTTTTTATGGGATTACGACTAAATCAGTAGATCGGCTTCTATGACAGATATATCAAAATATGGTACTATCTGGAACATATTTGGCACGGATTAAGTGAGTTTTAAAACAACTCTCTGTTTCAAATTTCAGCGAAATCGAGTTATAAATGCAAATTTCACTGGCTTACTCTAAATCGGCAGAGCGATCTAAATGACTGCTATACCTAAATATGGTCTGATCTGAATCATATTTGGTTCGAATGTCAGGAGTTTTAATACAACTCACTGTTTCAAATTCCAGAAAAATTAGATAATAAATGCGCTATATACGGGCCTTAGACCTTATATCGTCAGATCGGTCTATATGCCAAATGCAAATTTTCCATGAACATTCCTTTAAGGCAAACAGTTTACATATCCATTAGTTCAGCTTAGACTCAATTATAAGGGGCTTTTTTATAGTCGAGTCCGAATGGCGTGCCATGGTATAGTACCTCACATGTGACGCCAGCATCCCAATTTTTTTTGATATTCTCCCAATTTTTTCTGATATTCTCGCCAGGATTCGAACCCGACCTTTCAGCGTCATAGGCGGCGCTGCGCTGCGCTGCGCTTCGGTGGCCTCCCGTTTATATTGCAGCTATTGGGTTGCCCAAAAAGTAATTGCGGATTTTTCATATAGTCGGCGTTGACAAATTTTTTCACAGCTTGTGACTCTGTAATTGCATTCTTTCTTCTGTCAGTTATCAGCTGTTACTTTTAGCTTGCTTTAGAAAAAAAGAGTAAAAAAATATATTTGATTAAAGTTCATTCTAAATTTTATAAAAAATGCATTTACTTTCTTTTAAAAAATCCGCAATTACTTTTTGGGCAACCCAATTTATTAAAATATGATGCGAGGTATACCATTTGTGGTACTCACGAAGGGAGACCAAGTCCAATTCACTGCTCTTAATTTCATCGAATCGGTTAATATGTAAAGCTTTTACAGGGATAAAACCTCAAATCGGCAGATCGGTCTTTATGTCAGCTATATCTAAAAATGGTCCAATTTGGAATATATTCCGGTCGGATCGCAGGAGGCTTACAACAACTCATTGTTTTAAATTTCAGCGAAATCAGATAATAAATGTGGCTTTCACGGGTTTAAATTACAGCAAACAAGTAAAAGCGTACTAAGTTCGGCCGAATCTTATATACCCTCCACCATGGATCGCATTTGTCGAGTTCTTTTCCCGGCATCTCTTCTTAGGCAAAAAAGGATATAAGAAAGACTTGCTCTGCTATTAGAGCGATATCGAGATATGGTCCGATTCGGACCACAATTAAATTATATGTTGGAGACCTGTGTAAAATTTCAGCCAATTCGAATAAGAATTGCGCCCATTGGGGGCTCAAGAAGTAAAATAGAGAGATGGAATTGTATGGGAGCTATATCGGGCTATAGACAGATTCAGACCATAATAAACACGTATATTAATGGTCATGAGAGAATCCGTCGTACAAAATTTCAGGCAAATCGGAGAATAATTGCGACCTCTAGAGGCTGAAGAAGTCAAGATCCCAGATCGGTTTGTACAGCAGCTATATCTGGTTATGAACCGACTTGTACCTTATTTGACATAGTTGTTGAAAGTAACAATAAAAAACGTCTTGCAAAATTTCAGCCAAATCGGATAGGAATTGCGCCCTCTAGAAGCTCAAGAAGTCAAGTCCCCAGTTTTGTTTATATGACAGCTATATCAGGTTATGAACCGATTTGAACCATACATGGCACAGTTGTTGAATATCATAACAAAATACTGCGTGCCAAAATTCATTCAAACTGGATAAGAGCCTCCAGAGGCTCAAGAAGTCAAGACCCAAGATCGGTTTATATGGCAGCTATATCAAAACATGGACCGATATGGCCCATTTACAATACCAACCGTCCTACACTAATAAGAAGTATTTGTGCAAAATTTCAAGCGACTAGCTTCACTCCTTCGGAAGTTAGCGTGCTTTCGATAGACGGACGGACAGACGGACGGACATGGATAGATCGACATAAAATTTCACGACGATCAAGAATATAAAGGGTGATTTTTTTGAGGTTAGGATTTTCATGCATTAGTATTTGACAGATCACGTGGGATTTCAGACATTGTGTCAAAGAGAAAGATGCTCAGTATGCTTTGACATTTCATCATGAATAGACTTACTAACGAGCAACGCTTGCAAATCATTGAATTTTATTACCAAAATCAGTGTTCGGTTCGAAATGTGTTCATTCACCGTTCAGCGATGAGGCTCATTTCTGGTTGAATGGCTACGTAAATAAGCAAAATTGCCGCATTTGGAGTGAAGAGCAACCAGAAGCCGTTCAAGAACTGCCTATGCATCCCGAAAAATGCACTGTTTGGTGTGGTTTGTACGCTGGTGGAATCATTGGACCGTATTTTTTCAAAGATGCTGTTGGACGCAACGTTACGGTGAATGAACACATTTCGAACCGAACACTGATTTTGGTAATAAAATTCAATGATTTGCAAGCGTTGCTCGTTAGTAAGTCTATTCATGATGAAATGTCAAAGCATACTGAGCATCTTTCTCTTTGACACCATGTCTGAAATCCCACGTGATCTGTCAAATACTAATGTATGAAAATCCTAACCTCAAAAAAATCACCCTTTATATACTTTATGGGGTCTCAGACGAGTATTTCGAGTAGTTACAATCAGAATGACGAAATTAGTATACCCCCATCCTATGGTGAAGGGTATAAAAATTGCAAATTTTGCCCATGAACATTCCACTAAGGAACAGGGACAAACTTCTCACCTATTAATGAGTGCAGTCCGACTCAAGTTTAAGCTCAATGATAAGGGGCATCCTTTTTATAGTCGAGTCCGAACGACGTGCCGCAGTGCAACACCTCTTTGGAGAGAAGTTTTACATGGCATATTGCCTCTCAAATATTGCCAGCATTAGGAGGGAAAAGCCAACGCTGAAAATTTTTTCTGATGATCTCGCCAGGATTCGAACCCAGGGGTTCAGAGTCATAGGCGGACATGCTAACCTCTGCGCTACGGTTGCCTCCGCCAACTTACAGCTCAATATCTTAATTTTTGAAAGCTAGACGGACACACGGATCGTTAAATAGTCGTAAAATTTTACAATGTAGGGTAGGAAATGAATAGCTAGATATGTTGCAAACGGAAAGGCTAAATGTCGTACGGGCTTGACTAGTAACTATATATGTTCAAAAACTCCCACTACTGTTCAAGTTAATGGAATACCTCCCAACCAATATCATTGCCTCCAATTATATAACGCTCCATTAAAGAAATGCTTAATATAGAGGTCTTTCTTCAAATTTAGGCCATACGAAATCGAAAACCGATGTGACCCATATTCAATACCAAGGATGGTAGGATAAATATATGTAGAGGCCATAAGTAAAATGTTGCTTTGATGAAATAATCAAATCCTTCTGGAGACTTGCTCTACTGGCCTGTTGCCGTCACCAAAATTTGAGTTTCCCAACCGCACATCAAGACCCCGAAGTTGGGCCATAGTGTAACCTGCCTCACCTCACGAAACCCATAAAATAATTACATGAGTGCCCTTTGTATACCCTTTAAATTTAAAGTGATGTTTCTATATTTTTGTCTTCTTCGTTTTTAAACAAATTTTTTGATAACATTACCCATCCTCTAGCTTATAATGCATTTATATACAAAAGCAAAATCAATTAGGCTTCCTTTGAATTGCTGACAAGGCAATTTTACCTTACCACCTACACAAAAAGTGCTTTTGTAAATGAAAACCGAAAACGAATGCCTTTAAATAGGTTCCACATTTTCATGCAAACCAGGAAACCTGTTCACTCACATAACCAATTGTTCTCCTTTCCCGCTGCCAAATGCTTGATTTTTCAATTTTCCAACCCTTGCCAAGGCTTCTTTTTATACCCTCCACCATAAGATGGGGGGTATACTAATTTCGTCATTCTGTTTGTAACTACTCGAAATATTCGTCTGAGACCCCATAAAGTATATATATTCTTGATCGTCGTGAAATTTTATGTCGATCTAGCCATGTCCGTCCGTCTGTCCGTCCGTCCGTCCGTCCGTCCGTCCGTCCGTCCGTCTGTCTGTCGAAAGCACGCTAACTTCCGAAGGAGTAAAGCTAGGCGCTTGAAATTTTGCACAAATACTTCTTATTAGTGTAGGTCGGTTGGTATTGTAAATGGGCCATCTCGGTCCATGTTTTGATATAGCTGCCATATAAACCGATCTTGGGTCTTGACTTCTTGAGCCTCTAGAGTGCGCAATTCTTATCCGATTGGAATGAAATTTTGCACGACGTGTTTTGTTATGACATCCAACAACTGTGCCAAGTATGGTTGAAATCGGTACATAACCTGATATAGCTGCCATATAAACCGATCTTGGGTCTTGACTTCTTGAGCCTCTAGAGTGCGCAATTCTCATCCGATTGGGATGAAATTTTGCACGACGTGTTTTGTTATTATATCCAACAACTGTGCCAAGTACGGTTCAAATCGGTCCATAACCTGATATAGCTGCCATATAAATCGATCTTGGGTCTTGACTTCTTGAGCCTCTAGAGTGCGCAATTCTCATCCGATTGGGATGAAATTTTGCACGACGTGTTTTGTTATGATATCCAACAACTGTGCCGAGTATGGTTCAAATCGTTCCATAACCTGATATAGCTGCCATATAAACCGATCTTGGGTCTTGACTTCTTGAGCCTCTAGAGGGCGCAATTCCTATCCGATTTGAATGAGTTTTGGCACGTAGTATTTTGTTATGATGTACAACAACTGTGCCAAATATGGTTCAAATCGGTCCATAACCTGATATAGCTGCCATATAAACCGATCTGGGATCTTGACTTCTTGAGCCTCTAGAGGTCGCAATTGTTATCCGATTTGCCTGAAATTTTGTACGACGGATTCTTTCATGACCATCAACATACGTGTTTATTATGGTCTGAATCGGTCCATAGCCGAATACAGCTCCCATATAAATCGATCTCTCTATTTTACTTCTTGAGCCCACAAAGGGCGCAATTCTTATTCGAATTGGCTGACATTTTACACAGGTCTCCAACATATAATTTAATTGTGGTCCAAACCGGACCATATCTTTATATCGCTCTAATAGCAGAGCAAATCTTTTCTTATATCCTTTTTTTGCCTAAGAAGAGATGCCGGGAAAAGAACTCGACATATGCGATCCATGGTGGAGGGTATATAAGATTCGGCCCGGCCGAACTTAGCACGCTTTTACTTGTTTTTTTTTGGTGTGGGTGAAAAGGGATTCTTTGAAAAATATTTCTTTGAAAAGTGAAAGAAAAAAAAAAACTTTGAATAACTGAAATAAAAGAAAGGTGAATGAACAACTCTTTAGAAATGCTTTATAACTTCATTTCAAATTATTGTTGTGTTTTTATAACCACCACCATAGGATGGGTGGTATACTAAACTAGTTACTCTGTTTGTAACATCTCGAATTCCAATAAGAGGTAATATTTTGGTATTCAAAGAGAAATTAAATTTTTAGAGATAAATAAATTAGTGTTTATTTCATACTAAAAAGGACCATAACCAAATCCTTTTCATGGCGTTTTGCATAACCAGACAAGGATATTTTCTACTAGCACCTAGAAAAAGAATATGACCGCGGTCTCTCTCATGATGTTTAAATTGGTCCGGGGGATTTCAATGGGAAAAATAGGGAAGGAAATATATAGAGAGATCGGATTATATAGGTGCAATATGAGGCTATGGACCGATTCGAACCATATTTGACACGTATATTGAAGGCCATTAGAGAAGCCGTTGTAATAAATTTCGGCCAAATCGGATAATAATTTAAAGGCTCAAGAATTCAAGATCCCAGATCGGTTTAAATGGCAGCTATATCAGGATATGGACCGATTTGCAACATATTTGGCACAGTTATTGGAAGTCATAATAAAACACCTTCAGCCACATCGGATAAGAATTGTGTCCTCTAGTGGCTCAAGAAGTCAAGACCCGTGATCGGTTTATATGACAGCTATGTTAGGTTATTGACCGATTCCAACCATACTCAGCACAGTTCTTGATAGTCATAACAAAACACATCACGCAAAATTTCAGCCAAATCGGATAAGAATTGTGCCCTCTAGTGGCTCAAGAAGTCAAGACCTGAATCGGTTTATATAACAGCTATACCAAAATATGGACCGATATAGCCCATTTACAATCCCAACTGACCTACACACATAAGAAGTATTTGTGCAAAATTGCAAGCGGCTGGCTTTACTCCTTCGAAAGTTAGCGTGCTTTCTACAGACAGACGGACGGACATGGCTAAATCGACTTAAAATTTCATGACGAACAAGAATATATACTTTATGGGGTCTAAGTCGAATATTTCGAGGAGTTACAAACAGAATGACGAAATTAGTATACCCCCATCCTGTGGTGGAGGATAAAATAATTGGGCCCTATCAGTATGGTTAAAGATCTGGTAAATCCAATATAGACCAGATATTTACATTGGAAAAGCTCCGAGAAGGACTAGTCAACACCTACCAAAAGAGATCACATGATACCTGCCTATGCTGACAACATCGATACTATGGATCGGTCATCGAAGGAAGCAATTGTAGCGTTTATAAGTATCGGATGGGAATCAATGAAAGTGAGTCTGGCAGTAAATGAAGTCTTATCGCTGAATGATATCAACTTCCACAAAGTCCAATACACCCGGTGAAGCAGGTGAAGAAAATGGAGAAAGTTGGGAACTGGAAGATAGTCAGCAACTTTATATGCCTCGGCGCCACCATAACCGAAACAAATGACATCAGCTTTAAAATAAAACGAAGGATACTCTTGGCTAACAGATGCAACTTTGGATGGACCAAGCAGCTGAGAATTAAAGCCACCACTTGACAGACAAAAATTACACTGTACAAGAGACTGATACTATCCGTGCTGTAATATGGCTCCGAAGTATGGGTAATTGCAAACGAAGATGAGGTTGTACATGGAGTGTTTGAGAGAAATTTTCTTCTTAAAATATATGGACCAGTTTGCATTAATGGAGAATATAGGTGTCGTATGTACCACGAGCTGTATGAGCTGTGAAGACAGTTGTTGCCTGGAGGGTATAGTGGTGAACCAAAATTTAAAAAAAGAGGCTAGGATTGTGGCCTGTATGAGTGATCTCCCAACAATTGATGTTATTGATTCCACACTTTTAGAGAAGGAAGAAAAAAGGCGCCAATATTCAATTGTTATTTGTGGAAAATAATTCCTTTGCGGTTAGGAAATTATTATTCCAAGTGATGACACTGGAATAGGTTGCAGTAAGAACAAAACACGAGAGACGTCAAATTCAAGGGTAACTTTATTTAAGTTAGCTCGATGCTTACCAGAGTGAGGTTGTGCAAAAAGTGACCGAAACTCTCTTGAGCATCTCATTGGAATAATTATATTCTTGGTTGGTTCGTTTCCAAAAATTTTTATCCGCATTCCTTAAATATATAGAATAGGTTAATCCATTCACAAAACACCTCAATGTTTAAACTTATCGTACAATACAAAATATCTATGATAAGTCCAAACTGGTGAAGTTTAGTACAGGCTGTATGACAATGATAGCATAGTTAAACGCATCAATATAGAACGGTTGCGTTGATTAGGTCCTGTTGTCAGAGTGGATGCAGAACCCCCAGCAAAGAAGTCTATTGAAGACGATCACGGGAACCGCAAAATGGGCAAATTAAATAAATAAATAAGTTCCCACATGTAGAGATCTCTCGATTTGACGTATTGAGCCCTGGAAGCCGCAATTGTTGTCCAATTTGGTTGCAGTTTTGTATATAGTGTACTATTACGATCGAACGATCGTTTTATGTAAGGTCCGCATTGGTCTATATTTGTCTAAATTAGGTTAAGTTGAAAAGAGGTTCCGAATATTAGTCCGCCACTATGAATATACACCTAGGCCAGTAATAGGCTTGTTGTGCACCCTAAATATTCAAAAGTAACCTCGAACAAGTAAAAAGGCGTTAATTTCGGCCGGGCCGAACTTTGGATACCCACCACCTCGGGTATATATGTAAACTACCTTTCATCAAATTTCTGTGAAAATTGCATACCTTATGCCCCATAGCACTTATATCGAAATATGTTCCAATTTGGACCAAATACTAAAAAGTAAAAGTCATTGTCAGTTGTGTATAACAAAATATTGGTCTTTTTAGTAGCACGGGTGTCGAAAAGCCTAACATAAGTCACTGTGTCAAATTTCAGTGAAATCAAATTATAAATGAGCCTTTTACGGGGCCAAGACTTTAAATCCAGATATCGGTCCACATGACAGCTATATCTAAACCTGGACCGATTTGGGACAAGTTGCAGAAAAATATTGAGAAGCCTAACACAACACACTGTCCCAAATTTCGACGAAATCGGACAATAAATGCGCCTTTAATGGCCCCAAAACCTAAAACCGAGAGATCGGTCTATATGGCAGCGATATCCAAATCTGGAACGATCAGTGCCACATTGCAGAAGTATATCAAGGGGCTTAACTGAACTCACTGTCCCAAATTTCGGCGACATCGGACAATAAATACGCCTTTTATTGGCCCAAAACCTTAAATCGAGAGATCGGTCTATATGGCAGCTATATCCAAATCTGAACCGATCCAGCCCAAATTGACGAAGGTGTCGAAGGACCTAACACAACTCACTGTCCCAACTGTTAAGCGCCGGGATATGGCATAGCATGGCGCCCTACACTTGTTATCACTTGCCGCACTGATTTTGCATAGCCAAACGTTGTCCTACGAATCCCGTTTTGATACCGAAATCTATAGTAACCTCTTTCTTGCTTCCATCCAGTAATAGCTTCGTCTTCTCACGATTCGGATCTCTCCATAAGAACTTCGTTGTTTCATTGTGTTACATGCCTGTTCGTCGCCCACGCTCTTAACTCGTACCACGTCGCACAGTGGGCCAAATGGCAAAAAAATTGGAAATAAGTCTACAACTTTTTATCTGTTGATTTTAGCCATACAAAATGTTCTAGACATTTGTAGAGGAGGACATAGGCTTTCAGAAAAGTGCTGTTGTTGGTCCATATCTTTAATACAGGGTGAGCTACAGGGTGTCAAAGTTGACCACTTTTGACTTCTCCAAGCTTCTGGGGGCCATAACTTTTGATCTACTCAACCGATTTACATGATTTAGGACTCTAGAGAAAGAGCTTGACAAGATCTAAAAAACTTATGCATAAAGTACCATGCCATCGTGTACTGTTAAGGAGTTATGAATTGTTTAATTTTAAAATATGAAAATTTGGCCTTGGTTTTTTTCAGTGTTTTTTAAATAACTCCGTCAATTTTAAAGCTATAAACTTCATACTTCACACAAATTATGCCAGCATATGTGTGCATAAAATACAAAAGGAATCACGTGAATATCTTTGGCGGTTTAAAAATGGCATCGTTTTCAATATGAAAAATATTTTTTTTGTCAAAAAATTGCAAAATTTTTCAAAAAAGATACTCCCATTTCCTTTAAGTTTTCGCAAACTTTGGCCGTCAAAGCATTATCATTTCTTTCCATTTTCACAAAGTCGAGGTATTAAGAAAAGTTTTAAGTGCTAATTTGGCTAATTTCGATATCAAACAACACCGTTATCTTAAGACCAAAATGGCCAATTTTTTTACTAAACTTCAAAAGTTTCTCACTGGAAAAAAAGTTCCACGGGGATTTTTTCGCTTTTTTTGAACTTAAATGAAAGCTTAAAATGTTCCCAACATTTTAAGGTATGTCTCGCCATATCCTAGCCATAAATGAGATCGTAGCGATCAAAATACTGAAAAAAGTCAATTTTCAAGTAGTGCTATATTCATTGCTAAAAAACAAGTATTACGTCACATTTTATTGCAAAGATGTTAAATAAACTTTTATTTGGTAACACTTCTTCTACAAAACACAAAAAGAATCATGGAAATATCTCTATTCTATTCCATTTTATGGAACCGGCAATAAAAAAGTCAATTTTTCAAAAAAGTCGAATTTCCCAAATTTTGTTTTTGTTGTCCTAATTGCACATGACACACTATAGCCATATTTACGCAACATACCTTATCGTAAAGGAAATTTTCATACCTTTCCAACGATGTATAAAACATTTCTCAACTCGGATTCTATCTACTCTAAAATTCATTTACACTTCATTAAACTCTATATAAAAATGTCTATTTGTGAAATGGAACCTTATATGGGGCCTACACTAAAACATTGATAGATTTGCCCAGGGTTTACAATACAAATGTGTTAGAATAAAAAAAGGTCTCCTGCTAAAGTTTAAAAAAATTGGAATAAAAATATGTGTTTTAGAGCGAAAACACTTCGCATCGGCGTGCGTTTATATGTATATTAGCTACTCCCAAAATAAAAAAGCATTTTAGTTTTGTATTATTTGATTTTATTCTCTACCAAATAATCTAAGGTATCAAAATTTAAAAGCTCTTTAATTTGAATGGCATCGGGATCGTCCTTATCTATATCGTCACATATTTTTGGTAGCCATTTAGTTCTGATGCTGTATAGTACCGGATCAGACGATAACAATAAATATTGAAGTAAATCATAATTTTGGTTAAATTTGGTGCTCTTTCGGGTATTGAAAAGCCGGAACTGTTTAACATCTCTATTACGGGATTCCTGAGCTTCTTCTGTAAGTTCTCCTAACGGAAGTATGTTGTATTCCACAATTTCCTTGCCATGATGTAAGACTTTATGTACTGTCGGTGTTAAAGCTTTCCACGAATATAAATCAGATAAAATGTTTTTTGTGTCATTACTATAAGCTTCAAATTTGGTTGAATTTATCATCTTTTTGCTATTGATTACAGCCAAAATCACTTTGAATCGTCTTAGCAAGTGTTCATCAAGACCGGTTATTTTAGATGTCGATACGGGGTCCTCAAAAAACCGCCTTGCCGAGTTGCCATCATTTGTGCTTCCGTATCCGTAAAGAGGTTTATCTATTATAAGTCCCTTTTGTTTAAACTCCAACTGGATTCGATTCTTCTCTTCCTGCCTCATTTTGTGAAGATCTTGGTTGTTTCTAGCAGAGACATCGCGGTTTCCAGGGCTAGTCCGATATTTAAGGTCATACGATAAATGCAAACAATACTCCATGAATCGAATTCTACAGTGCAGGGGCGAAATACCGAAATTGAGCGCATTTTCGTTTACTAAATTTTCATCAGACTTGTCCTCGAATTGCCCATTCTTCTTGCCACAAATATTGCATCTCCAATTGGACATAACGCCAGTTAATGCGTTTGCCACCTTTCCATCGATCATAGTGAGTTGTAGTTGAAACGAAACTTTTATATTTCTTCCCAATTGGTTTATAACAATCATGGGTAATGCAGCAATTTCTTCCTTTATTTCGTTCACCAAAGATCGTGTTGTGTTCCGGTCTTCCTTTGTATACTCAAACCGAATTGGGCGACATAAATATTTTGACCCAGGTGTTCTATTTATCCATATATCTTGAAATGCATTTTCTTTCGATGATGAAGATTGGTCCTTGTACAATCTCATTCTCAATGGTACTAATGATGCCATGAAAATTGATGCGAAGTTGGCATCTATTTCTGTTTGTTGCTTATATTCGGAAAATCCAGATGATCCATCACAACCCCATTTGCTGATCAAAACCACTTCGGAATTATTACATGTGTTCAACTGTTCTTCAGTAAAATTAGAAATAATTCTAACAGCTGTATTTTCAACAAGATCAGCAAGTTTCACTCTTGCTTTTAATTCGTCCACGTATATATTTGATGGCACCATTTTCGTCCTGGTGTTGTACAATTTATGTTTTGAGGGTAAACAACCCCATCCTTTTTCACGAAGAGCCTTCCTCATTGTTGAGTATTTGATTCTTGAGAGGCCTAGGTTCAAAATCAGGGCCAGTGCATCTTCCTCCGTGAATTCTGTAGTCGATTTTGGAGTTGGAATACTTTCTACCATTCTCTTTACCCTTTTCGGAGATGCTAATGGTAAAACATCGACAATTCGTCCAACATTTTTTGGTTGTGTTTTTAACAATGCTGTTTTGAACGTATCTTTTATTAAATTTGGCGGATGTGCCGCCAATAGTTCCTCTTGTTTTTTCTTTTTGGTTTTCTCCGTAACTTCGTCGTATGCTTTGCTAGGCCGGCCGGGAATCAGCGGTTTAATTTCAATAAGTAGATCCGATTTCAGCCACTTCTCATACATTTTGAAAAACTTGATTTTTGCGAATGAACATTCTGGCAACCTTCTCTCAAATGATTTGTAGAATTTTTCAAGTTTGTCTAAAGCGTCTTTATTTAGCCTTATTCCATATATGTGGTCCAAAGTGTAAACAAGTTCCTTAAATGACTCCGTGTATGATTTGGAATCATTTTTGATGTCCCATACAATTTTCGAAAGAGTGGAATACTTCAGTATGACTTCCATAACTTATAAATGTCCTTTACGCCTCTACAAAATATAATGAAGAAAATTTGGATTTTGTTCAAATATTTATGCAATATATTCACAATTAATGACCCATTTCAGGTATCAGACGCAATCGTAAAAAGGGGTCCAAAGTGCCTCTTTTTACTTACTCTTCTATAATTATTTACCTGGACTCGAATTTGGTTAAAAAAAATGACAATGAATTTTTTATGGGTAGGTTTTTTCACATTCATTGATACGGTGGATTTCCTGGGAATTCGACATAGCGAAACAGGTAACATTTGTCTGCATCAAATCTTAACACAAATATATATATATATATGCAGGTATATTTCTAGGTTACTTTTTATTCAAAAATCATCAGCTTACATTAAAAATAGATGTAGGTACTATACAAACGCACGCCGATGCGAAGTGTTTTCGCTCTAAAACACATATTTTTATTCCAATTTTTTTAAACTTTGGCAGGAGACCTTTTTTTATTCTAACACATTTGTATTGTAAACCCTGGGCAAATCTATCAATGTTTTAGTGTAGGCCCCATATAAGGTTCCATTTCACAAATAGACATTTTTATATAGAGTTTAATGAAGTGTAAATGAATTTTAGAGTAGATAGAATCCGAGTTGAGAAATGTTTTATACATTGTTGGAAAGGTATGAAAATTTCCTTTACGATAAGGTATGTTGCGTAAATATGGCTATAGTGTGTCATGTGCAATTAGGACAACAAAAACAAAATTTGGGAAATTCGACTTTTTTGAAAAATTGACTTTTTTATTGCCGGTTCCATAAAATGGAATAGAATAGAGATATTTCCATGATTCTTTTTGTGTTTTGTAGAAGAAGTGTTACCAAATAAAAGTTTATTTAACATCTTTGCAATAAAATGTGACGTAATACTTGTTTTTTAGCAATGAATATAGCACTACTTGAAAATTGACTTTTTTCAGTATTTTGATCGCTACGATCTCATTTATGGCTAGGATATGGCGAGACATACCTTAAAATGTTGGGAACATTTTAAGCTTTCATTTAAGTTCAAAAAAAGCGAAAAAATCCCCGTGGAACTTTTTTTCCAGTGAGAAACTTTTGAAGTTTAGTAAAAAAATTGGCCATTTTGGTCTTAAGATAACGGTGTTGTTTGATATCGAAATTAGCCAAATTAGCACTTAAAACTTTTCTTAATACCTCGACTTTGTGAAAATGGAAAGAAATGATAATGCTTTGACGGCCAAAGTTTGCGAAAACTTAAAGGAAATGGGAGTATCTTTTTTGAAAAATTTTGCAATTTTTTGACAAAAAAAATATTTTTCATATTGAAAACGATGCCATTTTTAAACCGCCAAAGATATTCACGTGATTCCTTTTGTATTTTATGCACACATATGCTGGCATAATTTGTGTGAAGTATGAAGTTTATAGCTTTAAAATTGACGGAGTTATTTAAAAAACACTGAAAAAAACCAAGGCCAAATTTTCATATTTTAAAATTAAACAATTCATAACTCCTTAACAGTACACGATGGCATGGTACTTTATGCATAAGTTTTTTAGATCTTGTCAAGCTCTTTCTCTAGAGTCCTAAATCATGTAAATCGGTTGAGTAGATCAAAAGTTATGGCCCCCAGAAGCTTGGAGAAGTCAAAAGTGGTCAACTTTGACACCCTGTAGCTCACCCTGTATTAAAGATATGGACCAACAACAGCACTTTTCTGAAAGCCTATGTCCTCCTCTACAAATGTCTAGAACATTTTGTATGGCTAAAATCAACAGATAAAAAGTTGTAGACTTATTTCCAATTTTTTTGCCATTTGGCCCACTGTGCGTCGTCGAGAAGGGATTCGGGTTAAGCAAGTTTAGTGACAGCAGTCCTCTAACCTTAATATAGCTTCCATATAAGCCTTTTTACCGAGTTGACGATTTTTCGCCATTGTTGTCCTATTTGGCGGGAATTTTGCACGTTGTGTTTTATGGTCTTTTTTTTCAACATTCATGGTAAGGATTACCCAAATCACTCTTAAACAATATAAGCCGTTCTTCCGATTAGCCTTTTATGACCCCTAGAAGTTTAAATTTTTGTATGGTTTAGCAAAAATAAGTTTAATTTAGAGCAAATTTTTAACAGAATCCATGGTGGTGGGTTACCAAGATGCGACCCGGCCGCTCTTAGCACGCTTTTACTTGTTATGATTTTTTATTTTATTTTGCTTTTGTTATTTACACATGTACACAAACGTCTCCTCTCTGTCTCTGTCTCTGTCTCTGACTCACTCTCTGCTACCATTTCCGCATCCATTCATTCAAAGACATTCATTTCATTTGGAACATGTATTGAAAGCTAATCAAATGTCATATTCATTCATTCCTTCCTGGGGAGCAAACACACATTTGTATGTGTATGTGCTTTTGTGTGTGGATAAGGACATGCAGACACACACTCTTGTAAATAGGTTTTATAGTGGGAAATAATACAAACAATACTCCTACTTAGAAAATTTGCACATAACTCTTAAGTATGCAAATACATGTAAAGGTATTCTCAAGAAACAGTATCCAGCTAAAGCATTAGGGAGACTGCACAAGTACCAACTATTAAGATTTAGTGTTCGAAAAGAAGAGATTTAGTCACTTCACTTTGGACACTTTCTAACTGAACTTCAGTTGATTGTTAATGAAGAAGTGGTGGGTGCATCGAAAGAAATATTGATACCGTATGGTATTGATAGTGAAGCAATACCCTGAAGTAATATGGTTGATATTAATTTCTTCGTTTAGTGTGACTACTGAAAAGAAGTCGCCCTTATCATTGCGTAATCATTACATCAATTATATGACGGAAGTCTCCCACTATTTCTACATAGAATTTCTATAGGCAAATTTGTAAAATTTTTTCTTCCAAGCTCCCTTAATCCCTTAGCCTCGACTGTTAACACATTTCTGTTTGTTTATTTAAATCCATTTAAATGTCTTTATTCACATGAGAGTTATTTTCTTATGACACTTTTCTCATACCTCCAAAATTCCGCCCAGCTATTTGACTTGGTTTTGTTTGATGCGATGTTCTTCATATTCTCTACTCACAGTGGCGAAGTGTTAAATGGTAAATTTGTCAAAAGCCTAAAATGTTTATTAAGTCATGTTTCGAAAGTATTTGAGTGCTTTTTGTAATGGCGATTCCTTTGTTTGTTTATTGCTGTTGCATTGGTGTTTGTTGGTACATCAATCAATCGATCAATCAATCAGTAAGTACACATTCACTTGGGTTTTACTTGTATGGGTGCAACGGGGTTGTGTGCGTGTGCAGGAAATGGACAAGAATTCGGAGCAAAAACATTTACGAACTTCAATAAAGTACACAAGAAGTTAGTACATATACAAGTGTGTTCTTACGTCTTATAATCGCACCAACATTGTGTGGTTCGTCTACAGGACAATGGATTGAATAAATTTAACATCATATACTCATTTATTAGCTTAGTTTTTAGTGTATAGCTCTATTGACTAAGCATAAACTTGGAGCAAACTGATGATGGGTATAGGTGAATTTCGGGATGATTACACTTAAGGTCATAGCACGCTAATAACTCAACAACTTAGCTGGCTAGAATAGAATCATGAAAGATGGATTGAAAGAAGAAATCTTCAAACGATATAGTTTTCTCAGGTTCTTCCCCAATTCTAACTCCAAATTTCGAGATGTCTTCCTCCACCCAATCTTTCAATCAAAGTTTAGGCTCTGCCTATATGCCGATCATAGGTGCCATTTCAATATTCTTTCTGGCTGGGAAATGTTCTTCCATTCCAATAATATGATCAGCCAACAATATCGTTGTATATTGACACTCTCAACAAGCATTACTTCATCTATTTATTCCTCTTCCAAAGGTGAAACAAAGTATGGCGAGAATCTTAAAAGAAATGACTGTATCAATTTTCAACCAATCTGGATAAAATGTGCAGCTTTGATGGGCTTCAAACCCAATATTGGGCAAATCAGTCTATATGACAGCTATAACTAAATATATTCGGATCTGTACCATATTTGGATAGGATGTTGGAAATAAAGCCCGATCTGATTCATATTAAGGTCTGATGTTGGGAGTCTTAATACAACTCACGGTTTCAAATTTCAGCGAAATCAGGTAATAACTGCAGCTTTTATGGACTTAAGACCAATAATCGGCTAATCAGTCTATATGCCAGCTATACCTAAATATATTCGGATCTGTACCATATTTGGATCGGATGTTGGAAACCTTAAAAGAACTCATTATTTAAAATTTAAGCGAAATGGGATACTAATTGCTGCTTTTATGGGCTTAAGATCCTAAATCCGAAGACCTACTTCGCAGCTATATTCAAATATGGATCGTCCTGGGCCATTCAAAAACTTTCATGGAACGAAAATACGGATATGTGCCAAATATACCGATCTGCCATATATACCGATCTTCTGTTGAAAGGTCTTGGGCCAATAAAAGCTTAGTTTATAATCCGATTTTACTGAAATTTGGCACATTGAGTTGTGTTGAGCTCCTCGACATCCGTGTTTAGGAGAGCAGTTATGCCCCGATCGGTCTTTATTTGGATAAAGCTCCCATATAAACCGGTCTCCCGATTGCACTTCTTGAGCCCACAAATGAGCCGTTCTTAATTTTGCACAACTATCTCTCCTTTGACCTTCAACATATGCAGTTTCAAATATGATCTGAGTCGGTCTAAAACTTTGTATAGTCGTAGATTCCATATAAACCGATTCAGAATTTAATTCTTGAGCACTTATTGGGCGCAATTCATATCCGATATGGCTGAAATTTTGTACAAAGACTTCTCCTCTGACTTGCAACATACGGTCCGGAACTTACTAATGTTAAGTCGACTGTTGATTCGGTACCTGCTCTTCCCAAGGAACTCGTATCTTCTGTATTTGCTAGTACTACATCTGCCCTTGTCAATGCATTTGGTAAAATCATGCCTGTTTGATTGGTCTTCCGAATTTCCCAACCTGTTTACCAGGCATTGAAGTCTCCGCCTATAATGACAGTCATGTGAAATCATTCACTATGTTATCAATGATTTTTGAGAACTCGTCTAGGATATGTAACAGCTGTATATAAATATTCCTCGCATCTTTACTCTGATGAATCCGGTTTCGTGGGGTTCATTCCCCTTTCTATGACCATTTTGCCATTTGCCTATATCTTAGCCCTAAATGAGTGTTTCCAAAGTTCCCGTACTGCCTGTCTGGACTAGAAGGTCTTGGTCTATTCAGCAGTGCTTTACATTCCGTTGGATGAATTTCATCTTGCTTTGGCACTCAGTGACTTTATGTAGAGTAGGCAACTTTAGCTCCCAGCAATGTGATTTCGGTTTTTGCCATCGCTGTTTGAACACAGCATGCAACTTGGCTCCTTGTCTCAGTCTCTCGCTATGTGTCCCTCCGTCCCACATATCGGCAGAGTCTGAATTTATCAACCTGAGACTTACAAGCATTTGTTATATGTTCAAAGTCTAGACACGTAAAGCAACTGGTTACTGACACCGTCTCTCTTACACCCAGAGAAATTAGTCTGCTGATATCAGCAAACTCTGTCTGCTGATATTAAATTAAAAAGTTTAAAATTTTTAATAAATCCATTCAAAAATTGTAAACTTCTAAAAAACAATTGACGCATTTGCTATATATTAATAATACACATATACCCAACACCTCGGGTATATGTGTAAACCTCATTTCATCATAATCCGGTGAAAAATGCATAATTATTGCCCCCATAGCAGCTATATCGATATATGGTCCAATTCGCACCAAATTCTTCACGAACATTGGGTGGTTTATTAAGTATGTCATTATTCAATTTTGTAGAACAAAATATTGGTTTTTTTGTTATATATTCAAACATAGACCGACCTGAACCGACTACAACACGGATGTCGAAAAGCCTTTGATAAGTCACTGTGTCAAATTTCAGTGAAATCGGACAATAAATGCGTCTCTTATGGCCGCAAGACCTTAAATCGAGAGATAGGCCTATACGGCAGCTAATCCAAATCTGAACCGGTCCTAGATTTATACGTGATCAAGAATATATGTGTTGCAAACGGAATGACAAAATGAATATACCCCCATACCACGGTGGTGGGTATAAAAAGTCGTTCAAAGAATATGTCACATGCGATCCTTGGTGGAGGGTATATATGTAATGGCCCGGCCGAACTTACTACTATTAACAAGTAAAAGCGTGCTAAGTTCGGCCGGGCCGAATCTTATATACCCTCCACCATGGATGGCATTTTTCGAGTTCTTTTCCCGGTATCTCTTCTTAGGCAAAAAATAATATAAGAAAAGATTTGTTCTGCTATTAGAGCGATATCAAGATATGGTCCGAGCGACATCAATTAAATTATATGTTGTAGACCTGTGTAAAATGTCAGCCAATTCGAATAAAAATTGCGTCTTTTGGGGGCTCAAGAAGTAAAATAGAGAGATCGATTTATATGGGAGCTGTATCGGGCTATGGACCGATTCAGATCATAATAAACACGTATGTTGATGGTCATGAGAGGATCCGTCGTACAAAATTTCAGGCAAATCGGATAATAATTGCGACCTCTAGAGGCCCAAGAAGTCAAGATCCCAGATCTGTTTATATGGCAGCAATATCAGGTTATTAACCGATTTGAACCTTATTTGACACAATTGTTGAAAGTAAGAATAAAATTAGCCGTGCAAAATTTCAGCTAAATCGTATAGGAAATGCGCCCTCTAGAAGCTCAAAAAGTCAAGTCCCCAGATCTGTTTATATGACAGCTATATCAGGTTATGGACCAATTTGAACCATACTTGGCACAGTTGTTGGATAAATGCATTTACTTTCTTTTGAAAAATCCGCAATTACTTTTTGGGCAACCAATAGAATGAACTTTAATCAAATATACTTTTTTATACTTTTTTTCTAAAGCAAGCTAAAAGTAACAGCTGATAACTGACAGAAGAAAGAACGCAATTACAAATTCACAAGCTGTGAAAAAATTTGTCAACGCCGACTATATGAAAAATCCGCAATTACTTTTTGGGCAACCCAATATTTACTTTATGGGGTCTCAGACGAATATTTTCAGTAGTTACAAACAGAATGACGACATTGGTATACCCCCATCCTATGGTGGAGGGCATAAAAAGACCAATATTTTGTTATACACAATTGAACAATACCTATTAGTATTTGATTCAAATCGGAACATATTTCGATATCGCTGCTTTGGGGCATATAGTTTGCATTTTTCTCCGGATTTTGGCAAAAGCCGGTTTACATATATATCCGATGTATTGGGTATCCAAAGTTCGGCCCGGTCGAACTTGACGCCTTTTTACTTCTTAAAGTTTAATACAAATTCCCTTATAGACACTTATTCCGACCAAAACATTGTTTCAATTTAAGATGTGTTTCTATTAAACGCGAACAATACAACCTTAAGTTAACAATTTAAAGTCTATAAGGCTGCAAATTTCATTCCCATCTCATCAGAAAAGCATCATGACTTTTAAGCACGAACCACCCAAACCACCGGGTCAGCAACCAATCAATATCAATTGATAAATTTTGTACAACATGAGGCGGCTTAAAGGGTTTAAGTGTCTACTTCCGGTTTAACAATGACAATCAAATGATGTTTGCGTTCATAGGCTGAAAACGCCAAGCGCAGTAACATTCACTTTGCGCACTTGATTGGGTGTAGAAACACTAAGGGGTGTCGAATGAAATCAAGTTTTCACTTTTTTCACAATTTAAATAACTGTATCTCAAAAATTTCGTAGAACTTCGCGACTTGGAAGCTAAGAACATCATTGCTACAGTCATAGAAAGTGGAAAACAGGAGACATAGGAAAAATTAAGGAAGATTTGAAGCGAATCACTCGAGGCCTCGGCGAAAGGAGGCGTCCGAAAATTGAAGCGAAGAAATAAACCAAGTCCCTTGGGGTCTCAGAAGATTTAAAGGAAACACATGGCTCAAGATTGATTGGAAAATATTATCCACTTGCTCATTCTCCGACGCGAAGATGTTTATGAAGAGCCAAATGCCAATATAAATCCTTATACTAAATCTTTTTATGTCGAGCAGGTGATCAGTTTAAATATTGACTGTATTTAGTAATGAACCCAACTGGAACGAATTTGTAAAGGGTGATTTTTTTGAGGTTAGGATTTTCATGCATTAGTATTTGACAGATCACGTGGGATTTCAGACATGGTGTCAAAGAGAAAGATGCTCAGTATGCTTTGACATTTCATCATGAATAGACTTACTAACGAGCAACGCTTGCAAATCATTGAATTTTATTACCAAAATCAGTGTTCGGTTCGAAATGTGTTCATTCACCGTAACGTTGCGTCCAACAGCATCTTTGAAAAAATACGGTCCAATGATTACACCAGCGTACAAACCACACCAAACAGTGCATTTTTCGGGATGCATGGGCAGTTCTTGAACGGCTTCTGGTTGCTCTTCACTCCAAATGCGGCAATTTTGCTTATTTACGTAGCCATTCAACCAGAAATGAGCCTCATCGCTGAACAAAATTTGTCAAAATTTGAACACATTTCGAACCGAACACTGATTTTGGTAATAAAATTCAATGATTTGCAAGCGTTGCTCGTTAGTAAGTCTATTCATGATGAAATGTCAAAGCATACTGAGCATCTTTCTCTTTGACACAATGTCTGAAATCCCACGTGATCTGTCAAATACTAATGCATGAAAATCCTAACCTCAAAAAAATCACCCTTTACTATAAAAGGTGCCCATTACTCTAATCGGAAAATCGATTTAAATTGATTTAAGAACCTCTGTACATGAACCATGGCCATTCATTATATATACATATGTCAGACCAACCCAACCTACTGTTAACATTACTGACATGCCTAGCATATATTCGCTGAATATACGATAACTACGTAATAAGCTAAAGGAAACTTTATTACAAAACCCTTGTTATAAGAATTGGTTAGAAAACACATATTGCTCAATGACTGTAAATAAGATTCTGATATTTAGAATAAGATTCCGAAATTATAAATCAATCAAAACCCCCTTATTGAAGAGATTTACTTTATATAATTTTTCTCTAGAACTTTAAGTCTCATTTTTCATACAACCTTTGGAAATATCTAATTGTTCCATTTGCTTTTTTGTGTGTGACATCCATTTCATTTTTCCCGCTTTTGACATCAGATGCGGCAACAAAATGTTGCATTGAATTGAAAAATGTTTACGCCATGACTTGATGAGACAATCGGACACGCGGAAGGAAGGAAAAAGACGATGGTCACAAAGGACTGACGGCAAACAACTCAAGCATACTTGAAACTCTAGAAGCTATAGCTTTCAATATTGCAGATCCGCGTTTGCAATCCTATATGCAATATAGGATATGGCAGCTCCTTCTTGCATTCCAACACACACGCAACCCTATCTGTCTGTGATGATAAGAGTGAAAAGTAAACAGAGGCGGAAAAGATGTGAAAGCAGGCCTTAACTCATTATAAGGATTTATTGTTAAAGTTATTATAAGGCCCATGAGGAGCATACAATCAGTTTAGCTGGTGTACAGAAACTGTTAAAGGCAGGTACAAATGTGTATAACTATAACTGTAGGGTAGGGATATACTAAGCAAGCCATTCCGTTTATAACTCCTCAAAATATTGATCTGCGACTCAAAAAAGTCGATTGTATTTATTTTGATACACCACCTCACAAATCGAACCCGAGATTTGACTTTTAGAACACCTGGATATCCTTACAATTATCCCTTTTTTATACCCTCCACCATATGATGGGGGTATACTAATTTCGTCATTCTGCTGTAACTACTCGAAATATACGTCTGAGTATATATATTCTTGATCGTCGTGACATTTAATGTCGATCTATCCATGTCCATCCGTCTGTCCGTCTGTACGTCCTTCCGTCCGTCCGTTTGTCGAAAGCTCGCTAACTTTCGAAGTAGTAAAGCGAGCCGCTTGAAATTTTGCACAAAAACTTCTTATTAGTATAGGTCGGTTGGGATTGTAAATGGGCCATATCGGTCCAAATTTTAATATAGTTGCCATATAAACCGACCTTGGGTCTTGACTTCTTGAGTCTCTAGAGGGCGCAATTATTTTCCAATTGGAATGAAATTTTGCACGACGTGTTTTGCTATGACTTTCAATAACTGTGCTACGTATGGTTCAAATCGGTCAATAACCTCATATAGCTGCCATATAAACCGATCTTGAGTCTTGACCTCGAGCCACTAGAGGGCGCAATTCTTTTCCGATTTGATTGAAATTTTGCACGAAGTATTTCGTTATGATATCTATTATATGCCAAATATGGTTCAAATCGGTCCATAACCTGATATAGCTGTCATATAAACCGATCTTGGGTCTTGACTTCTTTAGCCTCTAGAGGGCGCAATTCTTATCCGATTGGAATGAAAGTTTGCACGACGTGTTTTGTTATAACTTTCAATAACTGTGCTAAGTATGGTTCAAATCGCTTCATAACCTGATATAGCTGCCATATAAACTGATCTTTAATCTTGATTTCTTGAGCCACTAGAGGGCGCAATTCTTATCCAATTTGAATGAAATTTTGCACGAAGTATTTTGTTATGATATCTAACAACTGTGTCAAGTATGGTTCAAATCGGTCCATGACCTGATATAGCTGTCATATAAACCAATCTGGGAACTTGACTTCTTGAGCTTCTAGAGGGCGCAATTCCTATCCGATTTGCCTGAAATTTTGCATGACATATTTTATTCTTACTTTCAACAACTGTGGCAAATAAGGTTCAAATAGGTTCATAAACTGATATAGCTGCCAAATGAACCGATCAGGAATCTTGACTTCTTGAGCCTCTAGAGGTCGCAATTATTATCCGATTTGCCTGAAATTTTGTACGACAGATACTCCCATGACCATCAACATACGTGTTTATTATGGTCTGAATTGGTCTATAGCCTGATACAGCTCCCATATAAATCAATCTCTCTAATTTACTTCTTGAGCCCCCAAAGGGCGCAATTCTTATTCGAATTGGCTGCCATTTTACACCAGTCTCTAACATATAATTTAATTGTGGTCCGAACAGGACCATATCTCGATACCGCTCTAATAGCAGAGCAAATCTTTTTTGTTATCCTATTTTTGCCTAAGAAGAGATGCCGGGAAAAGAACTTGGCAAATGCGATTCATGGTCGAGGGTATATAAGATTCGGCCCGGCCAAAGTTAGCACGCTTTTACTTGTTAGGCATTTATAAATTTTCAAATATTTAGTAACTGAAACTATTTTCTATCCAATTTTTGATAATTTCGTATTCTTTGTATATAACCTGACTTTTTGATCTCATAAAAGCGGAATTTAGTTATATATAGTCACAATACAGACCGATCTCCAGGCTTAAAGTCTTGAAGCAATAAATTGGTAATTTTTTATCCGTTTTCAATGCAATTTGGCGCATTGAGTTCTAGTTGAACCCTACACCTATTTGTTGAATGTGGTCCAGATCGGATCATATTTGGATATAGCTGTCATATAGATCGATCTTCCGATACAGAGCATTGAGCTCATATAAGGGGCATTTTTCATCCGATTTAGATGAAATTTGTCACAGTGAGCTTTGGTACCCCTTTTTTGGCATAATATATTATGTCTAGAGATCAGTTTATATATTGGGTTGCCCAAAAAGTAATTGCGTATTTTTTAAAAGAATGTAAATGCATTTTTAATAAAACTTAGAATGAACTTTAATCAAATATACTTTTTTTACACTTTTTTCTAAAGCAAGCTAAAAGTAGCAGCTGATAACTGACAGAAGAAAGAATGCAATTACAGAGTCACAAGCCGTTAAAAAATTTGTCAACGCCGACTATATGAAAAATCCGCAATTACTTTTTGGGCAACCATAGCAGCGTTATCAAAATATGTTTCCATCTGCACAACATTTGACAGGATTGGGTAACGTCAACTAGAACTCACCAATTGCCAATTTTTATCGAAATTGGGTAATAAATGGATCTTTAATTGCTTTAACACCCTATATCAAGAGATCGGGCGGTCGGTCTATAGGACAGCTATATCCAAATATGGTCCTATTTGGACCACATTCAACAAATAGGGTGTGGGTTCTACCAGAACTACTTGAGATCGGTCGGTCGGTCTATAGGGCAGATATATCCAAATATGGTCTTATCTGGACCAAATTCAACAAATAGGTGAAGGGAGGATTCTACCAGAGCTCAATGCGCCAAATTGCATCGAAATCGGAAGAAAAATGCTCCTTAAGACTTTAAGTCTGGAGATGGGTCTATATAGCGTCTTTATATAACTCAATTCCGATTTTATTTGATCAGATGGTCAGGTTTATATCCCAAGAATACGAAATCATCAAAAATATTTTGGAAAATTTTTTTAAACCCAAGATATCTGCAAAATTATAAATACCCAGCTTTTGGGTATTTATGGGTAAATAACCGTGTATTTACCCAATTTTCCGGTAAATACCATTTCGTTGAGTGCAGCGGACGTGTTTTCAATTCACTCTTCGAAGAAAAATATCCATATCTCGGAATACGTACCTATTACGAAAAAGTTTCAAAGAGTCGATCACCCTGTGGTGATGACACCAGACCGTAGCATGTTGTCCGCCCCTCCTATAGGTGTGGGTGGCTTGGCACCTGTAGTCGAGAGCAATGCTTCAAGCGCACAACCAGTCATCAGACTAATTATTGAGGAAGGGACAGATAAGCAAGAGAGGTGCACAGTTTGTCCCCAACCTAAAAATAATGGTGGTGTTTCCAACATCGACAGTCATCGCAGGCGAATCGAGAGATGAAGACGGCGAGATGACGGAAGGGAAGGGTTAGAACTGACATTCCAACCACTTCTACGGAAGCTGGGAACAGAATCAGATCTCCCGAAGAGCACAACACGGCCAAAATGCTAAAAAAATGCTCCCCGCTTTCAAGTATCCTGGGAAGACCAAGCCAGTCCTCTCACAATGGAGACTCCAGGCAGTGTCCTGCGGAACAGGAATGAAGGAAGCGCAAACAGGCCCAGAGTCTTCATGTTGGACTGTGACATGCAAAAGAATGACACAGCCATCATGGAAGGAGAAGATTGTAGTTGAAAAAGATTAGGAGCCCCCCTCTCACGCCAGAGTGGTAAAGAAATACAACAGAGATGAGCTAACTTATGCAGCCATCAATATCGGCAGTATATCCGGTAGGATTCAAACAGATCATCGGTCTCAAGTGGAGGATTTGGTTAACGAGCAGATTTTTGAACGTTTATGGAACTCTGAAAAGGATCCACCCATGCAAATGATAAGCTGCGTGTAAAGAGGGGACATCTTTACGCTGCGCTTTGTGTCATCAGAATGTGTTGATACCGTCAAAAAAACTCGTCAGAAGTATCCACACTCCCTGGGGACCAAGGCTCGACCTGATGAGAAAGATGGATATCCCCCTGCTCACAAAGGCAACGGTCTTCATAAAGGGATGGGGGGAGGAGAAGGAATAAGGAACTCTTCTCTTCATTGATCAAGTTTCCGTGACAAGTTTGTCTTAAACGAAAGGCGTGGCGCAGCCGTGGCGCCGAGGTTAACATGTCCGCTTATGACGCCAAACGCCTGGGTTCAAATCCCGACGTGAAGATCGAAAAAATTGTTTGCGGTGGTAATCCCCTTATTACTGCTGGCCACATTTGTGAGGTATCCTGCCATGTTAAAACATCTCTATCAAGTGGTGTCACTATGCGGCACGCCGTTCGGTCTCGGCAATAAAAAGGAGGCCCCTTATCATTAAGCTTAAACATAAATCGGACTGCACTCATTGATATGACAGAAGTATCCTTAATGGTGCCCTCTCCATCTCTTTGATCTGAGTATCACTCTTTTCTTTGATCTGAGTATCACTTCGACAAAAGTTATTACAGCCCTCCAGCATCCTCTCTGCTGCACATCTTCGTTGTTAGGTTTTCCGCTCTTATTTCACCGATCTACTCGTATAGTTGTGTTCGGCTGTCGTGGTAGCGTTGACAGCGAAGGATTGTGTGCTCTGTATCTTTCACCACCTCTCCTTCTTCGTAGATGCAAAATGGTGAGCTGCATTTTCCCGTTATGTGTAGATACTTGCTGAAGTATCCGTGTCCAGATATTGCCTGCGCCAAATAGGAGTTTACGTCACCTTCCTTTCGTGTTATTATTCCGTCTTGACTGCCAAATGCTCAGCATATCTTGTCATATATCTTTCAATTTTTATTTGTTCTAGGGCAATGAGGTCTATTGGCGAGGACGATGATGAGAACTGCGGGTTCAAACACTGTTCCGCAAGATGACGTAACACTGTATCGCGCTTTAGTACACTTTCTGATCATTACCTGCGGTAGTCTTCGTTGCGCCTCGTCCGTCTATCTTGCTGTGATAACAGCGGCAATGTTGTCTGCATATCCGACCATAAAAGCGTGTTTACTGACATCTCCATCCTCAGTATTTTGCGTAGATGACGTTTCAGAGGTCGGGCCCAAGTACGGAACCTTGCGCAGCGCTCGAAGTTATTTTCTACCTTCCCATACCTTCGGTGGATGTGTAGAAGACCACCTGGACTCTCAGATAACTTCAGATGATCCTCATCAAATACTCCAGCACTTTAAAGTCCATCTTCATGGCTCGCAAAACGTCAACCCACCTGAGACTGTTAAAGGCGTTCTGGACATCCAGCGTTGCCAATATGATTTCAGTACCCGTCTCTACTTCTAAGAGAAAGGAATCCAAACCAGCTATGCAAAAAGACTGAAAGGGTCTTGGAGATGGAATACAACCGGGCAAGACCTAAAGATCTCAATGCTAACCCAGAGTAAATTGAAATCTTCCTGTTCACGAAAAATGCTAAGGTACGCCAATCTGACGTAAACCGATTTCGTCAAATATTTAGAAGTGATCATGGACAGGAAACTGAATTGGAAGTGTCACATTCAGGAGCTTATCGAGGAGGCTCGCAGAAGAATGTGATGAGAAAAATTCTTACTTACGCCTCAGTAGTTTGGTGGACTGCAACGGAAAAAAAGTGCAATGTAAGGATAATACAATAGGTTCAGAAAACATGATGTCCTGGCATAGGAGGGGCGATAAGGGCCACGCCCACATGGGCACTGTAAGCTTTTCTAGATATGCGACCCATAGGCATACCGATTAAAAGTAAGACAGTTACTGCTGCTATGGGACTAAAGACTATGGGAGAATGGTTAGAAGTTAGGGGCAGGTCATAACATCGCTGTATAGTGGAGGCGACTATAGGAAACATGGAAGTGATGGACAAAGTTTTCGATTGGATTCCTAAGACGACACTTTAGGTCCAGTGCGAGGCACCTCTGCCAGCGACATACTATTGGATTGAGGAATCTCTGGTATTGCCATCTGAAAGATCATGCTACACAGCTGGATCAAAGCTAAAGGACAGAGTGGGCCTGGGTATCAACATTAAGCCTGACAGTAATCTGGCCGTCATGGCTATAACAACCAGGATTGGATTTTCACTTTCGAGGTTACTTTTTATACCCTCCACCATAAGATGGGGGGTATACTAATTTCGTCATTCTGTTTGTAACTACTCGAAATATTCGTCTGAGACCCCATAAAGTATATATATATTCTTGATCGTCGTGACATTTTATGTCGATCTAGCCATGTCCGTCCGTCTGTCCGTCCGTCCGTCCGTCCGTCCGTCCGTCCGTCCGTCCGTCCGTCCGTCCGTCCGTCCGTCCGTCCGTCCGTCTGTCTGTCGAAAGCACGCTAACTTCCGAAGGAGTAAAGCTAGCCGCTTGAAATTTTGCACAAATACTTCTTATTAGTGTAGGTCGGTTGGTATTGTAAATGGGCCATATCGGTCCATGTTTTGATATAGCTGCCATATAAACCGATCTTGGGTCTTGACTTCTTAAGCCTGTAGAGTGCGCAATTCTTATCCGATTGGAACGAAATTTTGCACAATGTGTTTTGTTATGATATCCAACAACTGAGTTAAGTATGGTTCAAATCGGTTCATAACCTGATATAGCTGCCATATAAACCGATCTTGGGTCTTGACTTCTTGACCCTCTAGAGGGCACAATTCTTATCCGATCAGAATGAAATTTTGCACAACGTGTTTTGTTATGATATCCAACAAGTGTGCCAAGTATGGTTCAAATCGGTCCATAACCTGATATAGCTACCATATAAACCGATCTTGGGTCTTGACTTCTTGAGCCTCTAGAGTGCGCAATTCTTATCCGATTGGAATGAAATTTCGCACGACGTGTTTTGTTATGATACCCAACAACTGTGCCAAGTATGGTTCTAATCGGTCCATAACTTGATATAGCTACCATATAAACCGATCTTGGGTCTTGACTTCTTGACCCTCTAGAGGGCACAATTCTTATCCGATTTGAATGAATTTTTGCACGATGTATTTCGTTATGATATCCAACAACTGTGCCAAGTATGGTTCAAATCGGTTAATAAACTGATATAGCTGTCATATAAACAGATCTGGGGATTTGATTTCTTGAGCTTCTAGAGGGCGCAATTCCTATCCGATTTGGCTGAAATTTTGCATGACGTATTTTATTTTTACTTTCAACAACTGGGTCAAATAAGGTTCAAATCGGTTCATAACCTGATATTGCTGCCATATAAACCGATCTGGGATCTTGACTTCTTGACCCCTAGAGGTCGCAATTATTATCCGATATGCCTGAAATTTTGTACGTTAGATCCTCTCATGACCATCAACAAACGTGTTTATTATGGTCTGAATCGGTCTATAGCCCGATACAGATCCCATATAAATCGTTCTCTCTATTTTACTTCGTGAGCCCCAATGGGGCGCAATTCTTAAACGAATTGGCTGAAATTTTACACAGGCCTCCAACATATAATTTAATTGTGGTCCGAACCGGACCATATCTTGATATCGTTTTCATAGCAGAGTAACTCTTTTCTTATATCCTTTTTTGCCTAAGAAGAGATGCCGGGAAAAGAACTTGTTTTAGTATTAAAGCGCACAAAAACCGATTACTGGCTTAGGTGTATGTCCATTGTGGCACGGAGCGAATTAATATTCGCACCCCTCTTTGCAACATATTGTAACTTAACCTAACTCCTTTGATCACACGGCCTACCACGCTTCTTCACTGTCTGCATTGAAGTACTATACCAGTCATACAACCAAACAAATTCAGTGCAGCGACTGCCGGAAGTAGTGGTGTGTCTATTTAATCGAATGCTCATGAGTATGTGTGTATGCATGTATGTGCGTCCTGTCTCTTCACCAGAGGCAATTGACAACATGGTCGCTTCTGTAGGGATTTTCATTTTTGCGGATTTATTTGTAACTCCTCCTTACCTCCTCATTGCAAAAGGCAAATGCATTTTAGATATACATGCCAGTAACTGCTTCAGCCACCCTACTACACCATAAGATTCTTGGGCACAAATGCCACATTCGCCATTGCCATTACCATCTCTGTCGGTCGTAGGCTTATGCACGAATTGTATTAAACAGCTGATGCTGGCGAATTTTTTTCGTTGCTTCCCTTGGACAAAGAAAAAGGAAACGGCTTTGGCAATAGGGATTAAATGATTGATGCTGTTTTTTTTTTTTTTTTTGAAGGAATGGGCGGTATATGACAAAAAGAGCTTGTCATGCAATTAAATGCAGTGCGTCCATCAATCAAATGTTGCAGTTCCAATGTGAATCTATGAGCCGATAAGAGATATAATGGCTTGGGAAAGAAGCTGTGCGTGTTTGAATCTTTAAGTTATTTATAAACAGAGTTAAACTTCAGAGAAGGTCTAAGAGAAGGATAATTTTAAGAAGTTTGTAAATGCCTTAAAACTTCCGCCGATATAGTGTCTTAAACTCATAACTGCAGCATTAATTAACCGATGAAATTGGAAACAGGGACTAAAATTAAGCCTCACAACATCTAAACTTAAAATGATCCAGATCGGACCATATTTTGATATAGCTCTCATATAGAAAGATCTGCCAATTTAGGGTGTTGAGCCTCTAAAAACCTCACTTATTGCCTGATTTCGCTGAAATTTAGAACAGTGAGTTGCACTAGGCCTCCCGTTGTTTGAACCAAAAATGGTCCACATTGGAGCCTATTTAGATTTAGCTGTGAAAATGACTGATCTGCTGACATAGGATCTAAATGCCGTTTAAGGTGCATTTCATTATCTGATTGTTAGACCCAATATTGAACGATTTCCCGATTTAAGGTCTCAGGCCAATAAAAGCCACATTTATTGCCCGATTTCGCTGAAATTGATCACAGTCAAATTTGTTTGACACTTCGACGACCGTGTTGGTCCAACCATTTTTGGGTATAGCTTCCATATCGACTATTCGTCCAATTGAACCCAGCGGCGGAAATAGTTGGCCTTCTCTTAAAAACTAATGAACGTTGACCTTACAAGAGAGCTCATACGCATACACACTCAACTTTTAGCATCCTGCATTATACAATAGTAGGCCTAAGACAGTATTTTGTCAGCCAATGAAAATGACACTAGTCAGTCCATGATAACTTCTCAGAATATGGCTATATGAATGAGATGTAATATATTTGTTTCTTTATTTTGCTTCTTATACCCTACAACACCACTGTGGTACAGGGTATTATGACATTTTGCAATTGTTTGTAATGCTGAGGAAGAGAAGAGCTTGACCCATTGACGGACAGACGGACGGACAGACGGACCGACAGACGGACGGACAGACGGACGGTCAGACGGATGGACAGACGGACAAACAGACGGACGGACAGGCGGGCGGACATGGCTAGATCGACATAAAATGTCACGACGATCAAGAATATATATACTTTTTGGGGTCTCAAACAAATATTTCGAGTAGTTACAAACAGAATGACGAATGTAGTATACACCCATCCTATGGTGGAGGGTATAAAAAAAAACCGATCTGAACCATATACAACACGGATGTCGAAAAGCCTAACATAATACACTGCCTCAAATTTCAGCGACCTCAGACAGAAAATGCACCTTTTATGACCCCAAAACCTAAAACCGAGAGATCGGTCTATATGGCACCTATATCCAAATCTCAACCGACCTGAGCCATACTGCAGGAGTATGTCAAGTGGCTTAACTTAACTCACTGTCCCAAATTTCGGCAACATTGGACAACAAAAGCACCTTTTATGGGCCCAAAACCTTAAATCGAGAAATCGGTTTATATGACAGCTATATACAAATCTGAACCGATCAGGGCCAAATTGAAGAAAGATGTCGAAGGGCCTAACACAACTCGCTGCTCCAAGTTTTAGCAAAATCGGATAATAAATGTGGCTCTTATGGGCCTAAGACCCTCAATCGGCGTATCGGTCTATATGGCAGCTATAACCAAATCTGAACCCATCTGGGCCAAATTGAAGAAGGATGTCGAAGGGTCTTACGCAACTCACTGTCCTAAATTTCAGCAAAATCGGATAATAAAGGACCCTTAATCGGAGGATCGGTCTATATGGCTGCTGTATCCAAATCTTGACCGATCTGGGCCAAATTAACGAAGGACGTCGAAGGGCCTTCCACAACTCACTGCCCAAAATTTCAGCAAAATCTGATAAAAAATGTGGCTTTTATGGGCCTAAGACCCTAAGTTGACAGATCGGTCTATATGACAGCTATATCCAAATCTGAACGGATCTGGGCGAAATTGACAGACGGACAGACGGACGGATAGACGGACGGACAGACGTACGGACAGACGGACGGACGGACATGGCTAGATCGTCTCAGAGTTTTACGCTGATCAAGAATATATATACTTTATAGGGTCGGAAATGGATATTTCGATGTATTGCAAACGGAATGACAAAATGAATATACCCCCATCCTTCGGCGGTGGGTATAAAAAGGTCTAAGAGAATGATAATTTAGGGTTTAAACCAATAACTGATGCATTAATTAACTGAATTCACTGAAATTAGGAACAGGGAGTTAAATTAAGCCTTCCAACATCCAAACTGGAAATGATTCAGATCGGATCATATATTTATACAGCTGACATATAGACAGGTCTGCCGATTTAGGGTGTTGAATCGCAAAAACCTCATTAATTGCCTGATTTCACTGAAATTTAGAATAGTGAGTTGCACTAGGGCTCTCGTTGTTTGAACCGGAAATGGATTGGAATTGACTGATCTGCTGACATTGGATCTAGAATCTAAAAGCGAAATTTATTATTATGAAAGATTTCCCGATTTAAGGGCTGAAGTCATTTAAAGCCGCATTTATTGGCCGATTTGCCAGATTTTGCTGAAAATTGCAACAGTGAATTGTGGGGAGTTTGTTGCAGTTCGGACCATATGTCAATATAGCTGCTATAGGTTCAGAATCGTGCATTTTTAAATCGAACTTTATCAAAATATTCTTTATATATACCCGAGACTTTGGATATCCAAAGTTCGGTCCGAGCGAACAAAATGCATTTTTATTTGTTTTTTGATTGAGCTGAAGTTCAGCTTCGGTGACTATAACCTTCGAACAAAGTTTGTCTAGAGGAAATCATGTCTCATGTTCCAGAAGGATGATCTCAACAAAAACGATTACTAAAATAACGTTGAAAGTCATCGTTAAAGCGGCATTTAATTATTGTGGTATTTATTTTTTACATATTGGCGTTGCAAAGTAAGAAAACTAACAAAGTTATGTAAAGCATATTAATAATTTATTTCCGTCGTACTAATTTTCTCAGAATTTGGCTTGTGTCATGGGAAAAATTAACTTCGAGACAAGTTGCGTTTCCCTTAGTTTACCCATGGGAATTTGCACATGTGTCGCTGTATTACCTAAGTCAAAGTGCTGATGAGAACAAACATCCATTAATGCCTTTGATAAACCAAAGACCACATATGAATTTCAAATTAGTGCCCTATGTTACCCACTCCTCTCTCCGGCACACACTTCTCTGTTTCAGCTGTGACGATAATGACACTTATAAATTGTCCCATAATTTGCATAGAATTTTCGGAATTGCAGTACTTAACACCGCGTCTGGAGGAACTCCAAATGACACCACAATGACAAAGCAGCGTACTTGGTGGACAAGGATATGAGCAAACAAAGACAACGATAAGATTAAGTACTCCTTTGCCACACAATATCGGGAAGAAGTTTTAATAAATTATTCTGGTGAAAGGAGAGCGTTAGAAGACGACGATGAACAACAACAGGAAAGAAAGAAAAAAAAAGGAGCGAAAACCAAGAAACTATTAACTGTTACATTTTTCATAATTCCCCGCCAATAAGAGTGCGAACATGATGTCCCTGTGTCAGTTATCCTTGCCAGTACTAACCACAAAAGATGGCAAACCTAGAAGGATATGAAATTAAGGCAGAAGTGAGTACGAAGAAAATACAAGCATTTAAGTGTGGTAGTGTAAGTGCTCTGTATGTATGGCTTCGAACCGCACTTTCAACCGTTTAGCACTAATCATTGTTTAGTATCTATTTCGTATGGGGGGGACGGGACATTTGAAAGTGTTGCTGCCAACATGATTGTAGCCGTTGAAGTCATCTTCGCCGTTTGCCAGACCATTAAAAATTCATGATCTCAAGTGGCAAGGCGGCATGCTCCATGGCATGGCGTTATATTGTTGCATGGTATTTGGCATTTGTGTTGCTTCAGATTGTCGCAAAGCGTCTCATCTTCGCACTCATTTCCATGTTGCAACGCAAGCCATCATCACCATCTTCCACTTGGCAGGCAGACAAACAATGTAGAAGATGTGGGATATGGAGACTGCGCCAAAGCCATGCATTAACGAGACATTCATGGCGTTTATTACAGAGCAATTTTAAGCATATTTAGTTCTAAGTCCCATAAATTAACGGTTTGGAAAATTTTATGGTTATATTATTCACAAAGTGGGGGAATCGGTTTATATGGGATCAATATCTATTTGCAGAACCTCCGAAGAATGGGGACAAATTATACATATATTTTGTCATTCCGTATGTTACATATCGAAATATTCATCTCCGAACCTACAAACTATATAAAATCTTGATCATAGTAAATTCTAGCTATGCCAGTCCGTCTTTCTGTGAAAATCACGCTACAGTCTTTAACAAGTAAAAGCGTGCTAAGTTCGGCCAGGCCGAATCTTATATTCCCTCCACCATTGATCGCATTTGTCGAGTTCTTTCCCGGTATCTCTTTTTAGACAAACAAAGGATAAAAGAAAAGAATTGCTATGCTAATTGAATCGAGTGCTGGAGACCATAGTAAAAGTCTATGTGTAAAAGACCGATTCAGACCATATTTGACACGCATATTAAAAGTCAAGGGGGAAGCCATTGTACAACATTTCAATCAAATTGGATAATAATTACACCCTCTTGAGGCTCAACAGGTCAAGATCCCAGATCGGTTTATATGATAGCTATATCAGGTTATGGACCTATATGAACGATATTTGGCGCAGTTGTTAGAAGTCATAACAAAACACCTCTTACAAAATTTCGTCCAATTTCCGGATAGGAATCAAGAAGTCAAGATCCAATATGGCAGCTATATTAGGTAATGGACCGATTTAAACCGTACTTGGCACAGTTGTTAGACGTCATAACAAACACCGCAAGCAAAATGTCAGTCAAATCGGCTAGGAATTGCGCCCTCTAGATTCTCAAGAAATCAAGACCCCAGATCGGTTTATATGACAGGTATGTCAGGTTATGGACCAATTTGAACCATAATTTTCACAGTTGGTAAAAACTATTACAAAACATCTCTACTGTGTTCCCACCTAAGTAACGATTTCTGTTGGCCACGAAAGCGGGGCAATGATATACGGACATTGTGTTATCCTTTATTCAATGTGGAGTACAAATTACCTGATCCGGTTTTTGATAAGAAATGCTGTGCCACTATTCCTGATAGAAAAGATGGGAACTACGATATCCCTGGTAATAGAAGTTACGTAGACTTGTATACGGGTGGTACCATACAATACGACATATCTCTTTGAAATTTTGAATGGTTAGAGCTGAGGTGTCAGCGAAATCGTGTGCAAAATTTCAAGGTGCTAGGTGATTCAAGCGCCTCTTGGCAGGTTCCCAAAGTTGGTCATTTCAAAAAAATTGTTCGGGCTGCCAAATCTTCAATTGAGGTCCGATTTTCAAAAACTTTTTTCTATCAAAAGCATTGGGGGATCAAGGCCACCACAAATGACTTCGCAAATTGCAAAATACCAAGCCAATCTCGGCTAAAATTTCAACATATAAAAATTAACATTTTGAAAATCGGACCACAAATGAAGAATAGCAGCCTGAACAATTTCTCGAAAACACTACGTACAGAATTTCATCCGATAACATTTGTCATTTGCAGGGGCTCAAGATGTCAAATTGGGAAATATTTTCATTCGTTTCATATGGCTATTTAAAAAAAAAAATATGAACCGATTTGGACCAATTGGACTTGGCACAATTGTTAGAAGTCGTCACAGAACCCTACGTGCATTTTAGTCCAATCGGATAAAAATTTTAGTGTGTAGGGTCTTAGAAGTCAAGTCGAGAGACACTTTTTATGAGAGCTACGACGAAATCTGAACAGATATGGCCCATTTGTAAATGGCCCAAAATTTCAAAGGCCACTCATTTAGACATGGATAGATCGTTTTAGAACGTCAAGAACATTAAGAATTGATATAAACCTTATGAAATCTCACATCAATATTTCGAGTTGTTTCCAACGGAATAACTAGTTTAGTATACCTCATCCTATAATGGTGGGTATAAAAGTTTATCTTAGTTCTTGGATGCCACCTTTGTCGACCTTAAATTGTTGGAAGTATTTTCAGCTCTGATAGACTAAAACGATGCAATATGCATGCACAATTTTTTATGTCGGGAAATACGTTTCTACAGTATACACCAGTGCAGGTGAATGACACCTAACCCAAGGGTATTGGCCAGCACTAAACCTAAGGAAAATTCCTATACTCAAAAAAAAACTAATCTTGTAGCTATGCTGATGGAATTTCCCCTAGAAGATTACCAATTTTTGCACCCACCACCATAGTATTGGGGTATACTAACCTAGACATTCTGTTTGTAACACCTCGAAATATTGATCTAGGACCCCATAAAGTATTTATATTCTTGACCGTCTCCACATTCTAAGTCGATCTAGGCATGTCTGTCCGTCCACCCGTCTGTCAAAATCACGATAGCGGTCGAACGCGTAAAGTTAGCCGCTTAAAATTGAGCACAGATACTTAATATTGATGTAGGTCATTGGGAATTGCAAATGGGGTATATCGGTTAAGATTTGGATATAGCTCCCAAATAAACCGATCTCCCGATATGACTTCTGGAGCCCTTGGAAGCAGCAATTCTTCTCCGATTTGGCTAAAGTTTGGCATTTAGTGTTCTGTTATGACGTCCAACAACTATGTCGAGTACGGTCCAAATCCGTCTATAACCTGATATAACTCCCATATAAACCGATCTCCCGATTTGACTTCTTGAGCCCTATCAAACCGCAATTTGTGTCCGATTTGGCTGAAATTTTGCATGTAGCGTTCTGTTATGGCTTTAAACAGTTCTGTTTAGTATTGTCCAAATGGGTCAATAACCTCATATAGCCCCCATATAAACCGATCTCCCAATTTGACTCTCCCAATTTGACTCCGCAAGCCGCAATTTGTGTCCGTTATGACTTTCAACAACTCTAGACCGATCCGCCGATTTATGGTCTTAGGCCCATAAAAGCCACATTTATTATCCGATTTTGCTGAAATTTGGGACAGTGAGTTGTATTAGGCTCTTCAACATTCTTCGTAAATTTGGCACAGATCGGTCCAGATTTGGATATAGCTGCCATATAGACCGATCCTCCGATTTAGGGTCTTAGGCCCATAAAAGCCAAAAATTTTATACGATTTTGTTGATATTCGGGACAGTGAATTGTCTTAGGCCCTTAATCATCTTTCTTCAATTTGGCCCAGATCGGTCTAGATTTGGATATAGCTGCCATATAGACCGATTTCTCGATTTAAGGTTTGGGTTCATAAAAGGTGCATTTATTGTCAGATGTCGCCGAAATTTGGGACAGTTAGTTAAGTTAAGCCCCTTGACATACTTCTGCAAAACGGCACAGATCAATCCAGATTAGGATATAGCTGCCATATAGACCGACCGCTGCCATATTGTCCGATGTCGCTGAATTTGAGACAGTGAGTTATGTTAAGCTCTTCGACGTCCTTCTTCAATTTGGCCCAGATGGGTAAATCGATTTACGGTTTTGGGCCCATAAAAGGCGCATTTATTTTCCGATGTCGTCGAAATTTGGGTCAGTGAGTTGTGTTTGGCCCTTCGACATTCTTCTTAAATATGGCCCGGATCGGTAAAGATTTACATATAGCTGCCATGTAGACCGATATCTCGATTTAAAGTCTTGGCCCCATAAAATGCGCATTTATAATCCGATTTCACTGAAATTTGACACAGTGACTTATGTTAGGCTTTTCGACATCCCTGTCTTATATGATTCAGATCGGTTTATTTTTAGATATATCTACTGTACTTATTCGAATTTGGTCCAAATCGGAACATATTTCGATATAACTGCTATGGGACATAAGGTATTCAATTTTCACCGGATTTTGATGAAAGGTGGTTAACATATATACCCGAGGTGGTGGGTATCCCAAGTTCGGCCCGGACGAACTTAACGCCTTTTGCTTTTCCCCGGTTTTGCAGAAATTTGGTACGTGGAGTAAAGTTATCCATTTCAACTAATTTTATTTTGTGTCAATTTTACGCAGAATCCATAGTGGTGAGTTATAAAGATTCGGCCCGGCCGAACTTAGCACGTTTTTACTTGTTATTCATTATCCTCTGTTTGCCTATAAAGAAATGACAGGCACAGAGCTTGATAAATCTGATAATATAAGATTCGGCCCTGCCGAATCTGAACCTTTTAGAAAAACCAAGGATATGAAATTGTGATGATTTAATGCATTAAAACAAAATATCATTGTTTTGTTTCTCATATTTCAAATGCATTTTCAAACTGACCCTTTTTCAAGTGGCTTCCCAATTTTACTGATAGGATGTTATTTTAAACAATCGTTTCTATTATTTTTATGAATTTACTGTTTTTCTAGGTAAGGACACTCGCATTTACTCCAAAAAAAATGTGGCAATTATTAAAACATTTCTTGTTTGTTTTAGAAATTTTTCCTTAAAATTTAGTTTTTGTAACAAAAATAAATGTTGCATCATGGTTATTTGGTTTTCCACCAGTTTTTCTTCAAGTGTTCGCTTAAGTGGAATTGGTGGTGCTGCTAATGTGTAAAGGTTTGGCGTCATGCAGAGCAAAACCATTTTCACATATTATTAGGGAATAGGGCCTAAGGAAGTTGAAACTATAATTACCCATGATGACTGATCGTGTTACAAAAAAAGAAGCCAGAGCTGTCAGCAAGAATGTGATGTGGAGTCTTGAAGTGTGTCGTAAAACGGAGTGATTTTAAAGTTTTGTATATAGAACTCACTGCATATCTTAGCTCACTGCCTTTAGCGGATGTTAAAGATAGCTACCCCAGGTTATCATCATGGAGAGGACAGTGTGTACTATTGAGACAGTGTAGTATCGCCAGTGTCTGAGTATCGCTACTTGGTAACCAAAATGTTCCTCTTTAGAAGATGTAATATAAACTTCTGCTCAATAAGAATTGTGCCCTTCAGGAGCTTGGAAATCTAATCGAAGATCTAAGATTTTGAACAAAAACATCTAAAAGAAGTATTAAGACAAAATTCATGGTCACCGACAGACAGATTTGGCAAGATAGTCTCACATTGTCATGAGGATCAAAAATATTTACAATTTTTGTATCTTTGACTGATATTTGCAAGAAATAGTTAGTGAAAGGGGTTTTAGCTGTCCCACGAAACTTTCATTGACCCTAACACATTGTCATATATTTTAATTTACCTTTTGTCTCCTCTTCCTTTCTTTGATCTTTTCGACAACACAAAGCCCATATCCCATTACAAATCCTAATTGTTTGCTGCCATAAGGAGAGAGCGCAATCACAAATTTAAAACCCACGTTTTGTGGGGGCAGGACACCATTCCAAGAAGCACACCCATTTAAGGACTTCAACCAACCCAACTCCCCACACACTTTGCTCAGCATATAATTAGCTTATCTAAACGGGGGAGACAGAGAAAAATACACATTGTCATTGTTAAATGATAATGAAGAAGAAAATAGGAATCAGAAGGAACCCCAAAGGACTCTGAAAAAAAAAAACACCATCACCAAAACCAACAAACGGGCATTACAACATAAGTCAACCACATTTTGACAAAAATACCGAGTACAGAGAACAAAGGCACTTAACAATATGTCATCGATTATGCCAACGTAAGAAGGTATTGCCCCGGAAATGGGGTAACCCCCAAAAAGAGGCTTACTTGCCAAGGCAACCAAAAATAAAAAAAAAAAAATATATTCGCTCCCCTTAACCATCCTGCAAAACAATTAAGGGTGACCATATTGTAATTTGCATAAGCATACATAATGAGCTGTGCTGCAGGAGTAGGACAACCAACACACGGTATTACAAAGCACACACATGAAAGGGCAAAATTTGTTCCCTTTAAAAAAATACTAAAATGAGCAAGAAGCTTAATGAAGAATGAAAGTGGGGAGGATGACAAGGCCCAAAGAGCAGTCCAACAAAACGGTGTTTTGGATGAAAAGAAAATGATATGGCTGCTTTTCTGTTTCCTTAACCAACAAGGGGGACATTTCAAAAGAAGAACTTGGAGTTTATGGGTGGGAAAGGATTTAAAGGGAACTTTCATACATATGGGGAAGGTAAAGCTAAGGGTAAGTATCTGCCCTAGTTTTGCTTTTGGTGTCAAAGCATTAAAATATACACCTTCCGAGTGATTGATCACTTTGTCATTGGCAGAAATAGCAAATTGAGAATTTAGAAGAGAACTTGTTAGCCTAACTTTTTGTTATAAGGAAAACTTTTTATGAAATTTAACCAAGGAAGAAACAAGTGAAAATGCATTAAGTTCAACCGGACCAAACTTTGGATACCCACCAGCTCGCATAGGTATATTAACACCCTTTCGCCAAAATCTGGTGAAAAATGCAACAATTATAAACCTACAGCAGCTATATCAAAATATGGACCGATTTGCACCAAACTCGGCATGGTCTCTGTTCAAGACGGTAAAAGAGAATATGGATTTACTTTGCATCTCTATACAACACATGGATATTTTATGGGCCCAATACCTAAAATTGAGGGGATCGGTATATATGGCAGCTATATCCATGTATATCCAATGAGAAAGCAGATGAGGTGGTACTTGGAGTATTTTAGAGAAAAATACTTCGTAAAATACGTGGGCCAGTTTGCGTTACTGGAGGATATAGGCGTCGTATGAATCCCGAGCTGTATGACGACTGTAGCATAATGACACGTTTCAAAACGGTTGCATTGGCTAGGTCATGTTGACAGACTGGATGAAGAAGCCCCAGCAAAGAAGGTTTTTGAAGGTGTTTACGGTGGTACAAGCATACTGGGACTACCAAAACACCGATGGGAAAATCATGTGGTGGGAGACAACTCAAAACTTGGTGTCAGAGATTTCAGAAGGAGCACAGAAGATCGAAGAGTTTGGAACGCTATTCTAAGTTCAGCTAATGGGACAAATGTTCTGTCGTAGCTAATTTAAGTAAGAAAGTATATTCAAGTATACAACGATCTGAACCGTATGTGGCATGGATGTTGAAAAGCCTAATAGAGCCCACTGTGTAAATTTTTGAGAAATCGGATAGGTTAAGTTAAACAAGTAAAAAGGTGTTAACTTCAGCTGGGCTGAACTTTGGATACCCACCACCTCGGGTATATATGTAAACCCCCTTTCATCACAATCTGGTCAATATTGGATAATTTATGCACCCAAATTCGGCAGGGACATTGAGTGGTCTAATAAACTGTTCTATTTTGTAGAACAAAATATTGGCCTTTTTGGCAGCTATATCCAAATATAAACCGATCTGAACTATAAAGGACACATATGTCGAAAACCTAACATAAGTCACTTCGTCAAATTTCAACGAAATCGGTTAATAAATGCGCTTTAATAGAGCCAAGACTTTAAGTCGAGAGTTTATTCTATTGGGTTGCCCAAAAAGTAATTGCGGATTTTTCATATATTCGGCGTTGACAAATTTTTTCACAGCTTGTGACTCTGTAATTGCATTCTTTCTTCTGCCAGTTATCAGCTGTTACTTTTAGCCTGCTTTAGAAGAAAAGTGTAAAAAAAGTATATTTGATTAAAGTTCATTCTAAGTTTTATAAAAAATGCATTTACTTTCTTTTAAAAAATCCACAATTACTTTTTGGGCAACCCAACATATGGCACCCCTAACCAAATCTGGACCGATGTAGACCAAATTAAACAACGATATAATAATCATCATATTTAATTACAACTCCACTACTATATACATAATTATATCTTAATAGGGGCTGGTCTCCATCATATTTTATTCAGGTCCCTAGAACTCATACCCTAGTAACATTTCCAGACAATAAATCTGCTTTTTATGAGATTAAGACCCTAAATTATAAGATCATTCTATATGACAGCTATATCGATATAGTCTGATCGGACCCATATTTGGGGCGGATGTCGAGAGGCTAAAAACAACTCACTATTTCAAATTTCAAAAAAATATCGGGTAATAAATAAAGCTTTTATGGGCTTCAGACCCCTTATCGGCAGATCGGTCTATATGGCAGCTATATCTAAATATAGTCTGATCTGAACCATATTAAGGTCAAATGTTGGGATGCTTCAAATAATTCACTGTTTCAGTGGTTAAATCAGGTAATAAATAAAGTTTTTATAGGCACCAGACCCTTTATCTGCAGATCGGTTTATATGGCAGCTATATCTAAATATAGTCCGATCTGAACCACATAAGAGTCAGACAACTACTAACTGTTTCAAATTTCAGCAAAATCGGATTAAAAAAAGCATTTATGGGCATTAGACCCTTTATCGTCAAATCGGTTTATATAGCAGCTATATCCAAATATGGTTCGATATGGCCCGTACATGAACTTAACCAGCGTGCAGCAAAAAAACGTATCTGTGCCAAATTTCAGCTCAATATCTCAATTTTTTAGGGCTGTAGAGTGATTAAAACAGACGGACGGACAGACGGATAGACGGACAGACACACGGACATCGTTAAATCATCTTAAAATTTTACGGCGATCGGAAATACATATACTTTGTAGCGTTGGAAATTGATATTTCGATGTGTTGCAAACGGAATGACTACATGAATATACTCCCTATCCTACGGTGGTGGGTATAATAATTGGATAGTCATCTATGCTGTAAAATAAAAATCAATCAGCGATCAAAATTTGAAACGGCATGACCATCCAATAGTAAATAGGAAATAAAATTTAAAGGTTCTTCGGTTATTTCATTTCTAAAATCGTTTTCATTTCTTAAATCCTACATATAATCAATGTAGTCAGGACTCATGTCTGCAGCCGATGTTAACCCTCCTCTGCCCCAGGATAAGCCACATCCTATTCCCCATGAACCAACTCGACCGTTTCTAACTCCTCCTCACCATTATACACACTGGAGTTGTAATGACCAGTCAGGATTTCTCTTTGCAGTCCGAGGGCATGGTTCCTCATCCAAAGGTTAGTGACGTCCTGTTTTGCGAAATACTCGGTCACATGAACTTTGCCATCCTGCAACCCACTCTTCATTTGCGTGGTTATCGTATAAGGTTTCCAATCTACCTAGAATCTAACGCAAGGTAGAGTCTACTGATTCCAGTAGCACAATCTACTATTCAATCCCCTTCCCTGCCTAGACTTTATGGCCGGTGACGCAGCAAAGCTTGACAGCTTTTCCCATGGTTCGAAGAAGCTTTTTAGATCTTCTAACCAGGCTCGACCTCACTTGGCCGGACGCCCGAGTCTTCAATGCCGTCTGACAATCCACGTGTATCAAGACAGTCTAATTGAGCCGCCGCTCCAGCACTTATAACGTTCTAGTGTCTTCAGGGTTGCGAAGACCTTCACCGGGAAAACAATGCAGCCGCTTAGAACCCTATATGATTCCCTTACTCTTAAGAATTCAACGAAGTCTGCCTCCGTTTTATACAGAAGGTCTGGGTACACTGAGCCCAGTGAAACCTTTTCGGGAAATTATATCCAACCCTTCACAAAGAAAACTCCGTTTGTATATACAATATTAGTCCCATACAGCATGCCCCCACGCTACATCTCCATCCCCTAGCAGCACAAGAATGCCCAAAGTTTGAAGAGCTCCAGGTACTAACTCCCTCCTAGCTTCAGAGATCAGCACCGCCGCGTTACCCAGCACTTTCTCGAACATACTGCAATAGGCATACAAAGGACTATGATCAAGAATGGTTTAAACGCCTCTTTCGGGACACTCCACCTTGCTTCGCAGATATATTGTAAAAGTATATTGTAACAAGTAAAAACGAGCTAAGTTGGGCCGGGCCAAATCTTGGGTACCCACCACCTTGGCTTCCGCTAAAAATTTACCCTTATAACTGAGTTTGTGTTTGAATTATTTTGGTCTCGAGAAGTCATATCGGGTTATCGGTACCTAGGGGGACCTATATCACCATATTGACCGATTCGGATAAAACTTGGTACTGATGTTGTAAGTCATAAAATAGGGGTATGGGCCAAATTCAGGTGAAAATTGAGGCTTCTAAGGGCTCAAGAAGTCAAAGCCGAGGATCGGTTTTTATGGGGGTATACCATACCATACTTCACATGGATGTCGGAAGTCATAACTCAAGTCTTTGTTCTTAATTTCAGCCAAATCGGATGAAAATTGAGGCTTCTGGGGGCTCAAGAAATCAACTCGAGGGATCGGTTTATATGGGGGCTATATCCAATTCTGAACCGATATGAAATTTCAAGTTGCCAGCTTTACGCGTTCGGCCGCTATGGTGATTTCGTGATAGTCAGACAGACGGACGGATATGGATAGTTGGACTCAAAATCTCCAGACTATATAAAAACTTTATGGGGTCGCATATCAATATTTCGAGGTGTTACAAACGGAATGACTAGATTAGTATACCGCCATTCTATGGTGGTGAGTATAAAAACAGCGTGGTATCCTCTATCATGTCGATGATACTGCAGTGGGCACCGTTGTCCAGACCCGTCCGCCTAAGACCCTACACCTTCCAAGCGATTTGCAATAGGAGTAGAGCGCATTCAGTTCCCTTTGGATCCTTTCCTCAGCGTTCTTTCTCCAACTTAGATTCTGGCCAGGAATCATGCCCACGTACTTGGCCTCTGGCAGAGCAACTCCAAATGCCAATTTGAATAGCTGGACAATGCGAATCGAACACGCCATCTCCTCTTTGTGAACAACGTCTACAATGAGATCTTCTAAATAATATTGGTCGTTGACCTGTCTGGAAATGCTCTCCATGTAAGTTCCGTCCTAGCTTTTCAGAGAGCTTAGCGTGCTGTGATCCTTAGTGAGCGCAAAGTTGATGCCTTCCTAGTGCCTTTCATTTCTCTGCAGAATTTCGCCCAAGTATTTAAATGTTTAGAAATTTTCTACTTTCCTTCCTGTGTACCTTCAATTGCGTTGTACGCTACAATTGTTTGATTGACATGCCTTCCGAAGTGATTCGCTCATGCACTCCCTAAAAGATCTATGATGGGTTCCAGTTCCTTACCAGAACATCTTCCGGTTGGCCTTTTTCTGTACAGTTTTCTGCTTTCTGTCTCTGGTAAAACCTATGATGTATTTGTCCGTAAAAGACGGAAGGACGGCGGAAAACTTCCTGTTTGAGACTTTAACCGGGTCACTGTTCGTTACTAGTCTTATATATAACAAGTAAAAGCGTGCTAAGTTCTGCCGGGCCGAATCTTATATACCCTCCACCATGGATCGCATTTGTCGAGTTCTTTTCCCGGCATCTCTTCTTAGGCAAAAAAGGATATAAGAAAAGAGTTGCTCTGCTATTAAAACGATATCAAGATATGGTCCGGTCGGACCACAATTAAATTATATGTTGGAGACCTGTGTAAATATCAGCCAATTCGTATAAGAATTGCGGCCATTGGGGCTCACGAAATAAAATAGAGAAAACGATTTATATGGGATCTGTATCGGGCTATAGACCGATTCAGACCATAATAAACACGTTTGTTGATGGTCATGAGAGGATCCGTCGTACAAAATTTCAGGCATATCGGATAATAATTGCGACTTCTAGGGGTCAAGAAGTGAAGATCCCAGATCGGTTTATATGACAGCTATATCAGGTTATGAACCGATATGAACCTTATTTGACACAGTTGTTGGATATAATAACAAAACACGTCGTGCAAAATTTCATTTCAATCGGATAAGAATTGCGCACTCTAGAGGCTCAAGAAGTCAAGACCCAAGATCGGTTTATATGGCAGCTATATCAGGTTATGGACCGATTTCAATCATACTTGGCACAGTTGTTGGATATCATAACGAAATACTTGGTGCAAAAATTCATTCAAATCGGATAAGAATTGTGCCCTCTAGAGGCTCAAGAAGTCAAGACCCAAGATCGGTTTATATGGCAGCTATATCAGGTTATGGGCCGATTTAAACCATACTTAGCACAGTTGTTTGATATCATAATAAAACACGTCGTGCGAAATTCCATTCCATTCGGATAAGAATTGCGCACGCTAGAGGCTCAAGAAGTCAAGACCCAAGATCGGTTTATATGGCAGCTATATCAGGTTATGGACCGATTTGAACTATACTTAGCACAGTTGTTGGATATCATAACAAAACACGTCGTGCAAAATTTCATTCCAATCGGATAAGAATTGCGCACTCTAGAGGCTCAAGAAGTCAAGACCCAAGATCGGTTTATATGGCAGCTATATCAAAACGTGGATCGATATGGCCCATTTACAATACCAACCGACCTACACTAATAAGAAGTATTTGTTCAAAATTTCAAGCGGATAGCTTTACTCCTTCGGAAGTTAGCATGCTTTCGACAGACAGACAGACGGACGGACGGACAGACGGACGGACATGGCTAGATCGACATAAAATGTCACGACGATCAAGAATATATATACTTTATGGGGTCTCAGACGAATATTTCGAGTAGTTAAAAACAGAATGACGAAATTAGTATACCCCCCATCTTATGGTGGAGGGTATAAAAATTAATTTGTGTTTGTTTGTATTGTAGATTTGTTTGTTTGTTTGTTTGTATGTTTGTGTGTTCCTTATAGACTCAGAAACGGCTGAACCGATTTGCTTGAAATTTTCACAGATGGTACATATTGACCCCGTGGTGAAAATAGGTTACTACATTTTTTGATATCTGGGGGGGGGCGGACCCTTCCCCTTACCCTAATTTTCAGAAACGCCAGATCTCGGAGATGGGTGGTGCGATTTCAGCGAAATTTTTGTGCTCCCATATAGTACCCTAAAAATAAAAATTTGGCATCCAAATTTCGGTAGGGGTACCTAGGGGAGCTGCCTCACCCTGAAACCTGCCAAAAATATATTTACACCAATCACGACAATATGGGACTCAAATGAAAGGTATTCAGGATAAGAAAACGTATATGATATCCAATTGTCGGACTAAGTGCTAGGGGGACCACCCCAAGCCCCAAAACCCCCCTAAATCGGACGTATTTACAGACCATACCAATATAGGGCTCAAATGAAAGGTATTTGCGCGTAGAATGCGAATCTGATATCCAAATGTGGGACCACGTTTCTTGGGGTCCACCCCTTCCCTAAAACACCCCCAACACTTATTTACTGACCATGGTAATATGGGGCTTAAATAAAATGTATTTTAATGTAGAATACGAATCTGATATCAAAATATGGGACCAAGTGTTTGGGGGGCCACCTCTCCCCAAAAACATCCCCCAATGGGACAAATTTACGACCATAGCAATATGGGGCTCAAATGAAAGGTCTTTGGGAGTAAAGCACGAATGTGATATCAATATTCGGGAAAAGGGTCTATGGGGCCACCCCACCCCCACAACACCACCCAACTAGGAAGCATTTGCTGACTATTGCAACTCACTGAGTGGCCGCCCATTGTCATGTTCATGGTCATGTTTGCCGACTATGGAAATATGGGCCTCAAATTAAAGGTATGTGGGAGTAGGCCACATATCCGATATCAACTTTAGGGTCAACTGTCTAGCGGACGTCCCACCACCATAACAACCCCCAAATAGGACGTATTTGCTCACCAAGACAATTTGGGTCTTAAAGAGAGTGGAACTAAATATTCATAGTTTTTAGGGCCAATACCCCAAACCGGACATATTTGCTGACTTTTGCAATAAGGAGTTTAAATTAGATTAGATAACGAATTTGATATCTATATTGCCATTTGCATGGCAATATGGGGTTCAAATAAATGATATATAGATATTGGGTTGCCCAAAAAGTAATTGCGGATTTTTCAAAAGAAAGTAAATGCATTTTTAATAAAACTTAGAATGAACTTTAATCAAATAATCTTTTTTTACACTTTTTTTCTAAAGCAAGCTTAAAGTAACAGCTGATAACTGACAGAAGAAAGAATGCAATTACAGAGTAACAAGCTGTGAAAAAATTTGTCAACGCCGACTATATGAAAAATCCGCAATTACTTTTTGGGCAACCCAATATATGAGAATAGAGCACGTTGCTGATAAATTTTCAGGGTTTAGAATTTGGGGGACCACCCCACTCGCAAAACACCTCTAAATCGGGCATTTTTACATTTTTCGACCATGCCAGTATGTGGCTCAAATGAAAGGTATTTGAGATTAGAAACCGAATATGATAACCAATTTTGGGACCATGTTTGGGCGACGCCTCATCCTGTAAACTCCCCTCAAAACCTACGGCAATATGGGGTTTAAATAAATGGTATTTGAGAGAAGAGAACGATGCTGATATTTTTTCAGGTGTATGGGGGACGACCTCACTCCCGAAAACACCCCTAAATCAGACATCATGAGAATATCGGGCCGAAATAAAGTATTTTAAGAATGTAGTACATATTACTCCATCATATAAAGTAAAAGAAGGCGCAGCGGAGCGGGCCCGGGTCAGCTAGTGTTTTATATATATCCCGTTCCCTGATCCGTTTGTTGAACGTTGGAAGCATTTCACATGTTGCAGTTAACTAAGTTTGTGAAGAAAATGTAACCAAAAGATGACTTACCTCCATTGTCCGTGGTGCTACCTTTTATTTGGCGTTGCTTCCAAGTATAAACTCATGTCAATTGATCTCCCGTCATTCTACCACGGCTCGGACCGTATCTGTCGGGGAGTTGTCCTGGGGCACTACCGTTAAATCATCATTGCTGCAACGAGAAATCTGTGCAAAGTTTAAATCCTACTACTATACAGTTTCTAATCCTTCTTTCTGTCGGGGGAAAGAGGAGTTTAATATAGTCTGAGTCCGCGAAACTTGTTACCAAATACCCACGATTCCTGAATGGCATGCATATCTGTACCATCTCTTCCCCTAATTCTGTATTTGAGAGGCGCAGGTTAATCTGCACAAGCTGCAGGCAGCTCATGACTCCTAACCCCCTGGTTAGAATTCTCAACCGACCTTGATTCGGAGATCAGGTACGAATTTTCGGACTTCATTCGAATTCTCGTCTCTACATTCATCTGGGAAATATTTCGCAGGACGAAATCGGCTCTCCTTCCTCTTTTACTCCAGATACCTTTCCTTTGCTTGGATTGCTATCCATTCTCCTGAATAACAACTGCCAGTTGTCCCACTGTATTGCCCACATGAAATTTACAACAACATTTTAGTCCTAGCTCAAAAGTTTGCTGTAATTGTTTTTCCCCCATCATTCTACAGGACTATCATCTAAGCCCAGAAAATAACAGGTGCTTTTAAATTACCATAAATTTCCTTTTGTTAGAAAGACAGATTACTTAAGCTGCGAATAACATTGGAGGCGAAAGCAACGAAACCTTTGTCAATTTCATTGATAAACTATTTATCATAATTTGACACAACACAAATGGTGAACAAGTTCAATTTGGATATGCTATAAGACACAAAAAGGATATAAAGATACCTGGTATCTATGTTAGATTAACAAGACATTTACATAGATTGGCTTTCGCATTTTTCCTAATGTATATTTGATGAGGAATGTCTTTAGTATTGTGTGGAGATGCCATTCGTGTAATTGAAATGTTACCCTTTAAAATCAAATCATTATAAATTTTAAGCATTTAGTTTCAAATATCATTTATACACTTTTGTTTTTAGATAATCAATCTAGCGGCACTCAAAAGATGTATAAATGTCAATTGAAATGTTTTCTCCATAGGTAGGTTAGATTCGACAATAGTCGCACTCCTATTATATTGGTTTATTTCTTGATATTGCCGACATATGTCGTTGTTGTCGCCATCCAATTAACACGAGGGCGGTCCCAAAAGTAACCGGTACAAAAAAAGACAAAGTAGCCGGTATGACAAAAGAAACACAATGGGTTAGGTTAGGCTAGGTTTAAGTGGCAGACTCACTTAGACGTTTTCGTCCAATGTGATAACACAGGAACAGAAGAAGGAAGATGGCTTGAAGTTCCTACCGTTGAACCATCCAGATCGCTTTAAAAAGCCCAATAACATGCAAATGTTCACATCCGCTAAATCAGACAGGTTATCAAAGAAATGAGAACCTAAAGTGGAACTCCTTCTGACTGCTAGTGCGGGACACACACACCGAAGATGTTCTTTAGTCTCTTCTTCTTCGATGTCCTCACAGCTTCTGCAAAAGTCGTTGCTTCGGTCTGTCAGCATGTTTTCCGTTTAGTCAGTAACCTATCATGATGGACACAATGACTGAGACGTCTATTCTAGCCAATGACAGCAAAGCAGTAGACCTCTTCAAGTTTAGATTAGGCCACATAGTTTTGAAATGCTCACAGCCCCTTCTTTGTGACCATCTATTATTCGTTGTCCTTTGGGCCTGGTCCTGAAAACTTAGCTTACATGTCGCTAGAGGCATACCCACAGATTTCAGTTTAATTCATAGTCTCGCAAGCTACGAGTACACTCCAAAGCCCACCTGGAACCATCCGTATAGAAGTCTATGTAACTTCTTTTACCAGGGATAACGTAGTTCCAATCGGTTCTATCAGGAATAGGTTAGGTTAGGTTGAAAAGAAGGTGCAGATATTAATCCGCCCCATTCCACTATGGACATACACCTGTTTGTGTGCGCTCTAAAAACTATAAAGTAACCTCTTAAAAAAATTTTAGGTAAGGAATTCCGTTTTCAATGCCACTCCCCTAAGTTGGTTCATGTCTGATATTGTGTCTCCACCTAAGTACCGGTATCTGGTGGACGCGAAAGCCGGTCAATGACAAAGGAAATGTTCCAACGTCTTATCATCTTCCCCGCAAGCCCTACACATGCTATCACTTGCCGCAACGATTTTACATAAGTGAGCTAGTAGTCCTATGTGTCCCGTAATGATACCTACAGCTATATTGACCTCCTTCTTGCTTCCTTTCAGTAATAGCCTCGTCTTCTCACGATCTGGGTCCCCCCATAGGATTTTCACCGCCCTACCGTACTGTACCACTATTCCTATTCTATCAGAATAGTGGTACAGTACTTTTTATCAAATAGCGGCTTAGGTAGAGTGTAATCCACACTGCCGGGAACATCGGATGATGTATCAAGGATAGCACAGTGTCCATAGCCCCCACATGATCAATGAGATCATGTGTGGGGCCATAACCTCACGGCAATGCTCGCTGCAATCTGTGTAGCCACAATGTCCAGAGGCATTAGATGTTGCATTAAATTCAGTGCATCAGATGGTGTCGTCCTCAGTGCGACTGTGATGCACAAACAAGTCATTCTTTGGAACTGGTTGACTATTGAGCAGTAGATGAACTTTTGAAGCGCAGTCCACCAGACCACAACACCATACAGCATTATAAGTCTGACAACTGCAGTATATACCCAATGCATGATAAGCGATCCCAACTTTTGCCATGGCTTCTTGCAGGTGTATAGGGCAGGAGTTACCTCTCCTGCCCTTCCAAAATGTTGGACTTGAAGTTCAATTTCCTGTCCAGCAAAACACCCCAGGTATTTTGAGCTTTCTGTAAATGGAACATTCTCTCCACCCAAGAAGATAGGTTCCACTGTAGGCAACTAGTATATCCTGCTGAAAAGAACTACTTCTGTCTTGCACGGATTTATACCTAGACCTCTTTCGGTAGCCCACTTTGCTGTTGCACGTAGAGCTTCCTGAAGTATATGTCTTAGAGTGCTGAGAAACTTTTCCTTAACCGCAATTGCCACGTCATCAGCATACGCACCACTTTTACGCCTTTTTCTTCCAGAGACAATAATATATTGTTAATGGCTATATTCCAAAGTAGAGTAGACAGTACACTTCCTTGAGGTGTTCCTCTGCTGACCCATCTTTTTAGATCAGCCGATTCCTAGCCTGCCATAATGCATCTTCTAGTAAGTAAATTATTAATAAACTTACTTGCGGCGGAGTTGATGCCTAGAAACTTCAACTCCTTCATGATTGACGTCGGTTTCACATTATTGAAAGCACCTTCAATGTCAAGAAATGCTACCATTGTATATTTCTTGACAGCGAGAGAACCCTCTATGTAGCTGACTAGGTCGTGAAGGGCTGTTTCAGTGGATTTGCCTTTACTATATGCATGCTGCTGCCGCGACAGGCGATCTCCAGGGATCCTTGCCTTAAAATATATTTCTGTCAACCTCTCAAGAGTTTTCAGCATACAGGATGACAGACTAATAGGACGAAAATCTTTCGCCTTCGTGTGGTAGGGTTTTCCTACTTTCGAAATGAAAATGACCTTCATGTCCCTTCATCCCACAGGTATATAAGACATTCTGATACAAGCAGAGTATACCACCCTAATTCTGGGAACCAGTCTATCAGACACAGCTTGTAATTTAACCGGTGATACATCATCAGGGCCTGGCGAGTTAAGGGAGTCGAAACTTCTTATCGCCCAAAGGATTTTCAGCTCAGACACAATTTCCCTAATAACCTCCGACGAATGCATACCAGTGACAACCTCTTCTGGCGCCGCGTTGTCCGTTGGAGAATTTCCCGGGAAATGTGTATTAACGAGTAGTTCTAGTGTTTCCTCACTAGACATTGTCCATACATTCTCTGACTTCAGAATATAAACTACCGTAGTAGGTCTCGAGGACAGAATCTACCTCCACTGAGCTGCTGAATTCTACCCACGATTTGTTCTGAGCCTTTCTAAGCTTTCCCTTATTATACACTCCACCATAGGATGGGGGGTATACTAATTTCGTCATTCTGTTTGTAACTACTCGAAATATTCGTCTGAGACCCCATAAAGTATATATATTTTTGATCGTCGCGAAATTTTATGTCGATCTAGCCATGTCCGTCCGTCTGTCCGTCCGTCCGTCTGTCTGTCGAAAGCACGCTAACTTCCGAAGGAAGGAGTAGAGCTAGCCGCTTGAAATTTTGCACAAATACTTTTTATTAGTGTAGGTCGGTTGGTATTGTAAATGGCCCATATCGGTCCATGTTTTGATATAGCTGCCATATAAACCGATCTTGGGTCTTGACTTCTTGAAACCCTAGAAGGCGCAAATCTTATCTGATTGGAACGAAATTTTGCACGACGTATTTTGTTATGATATCCAACAATTGTGTTAAGTATGGTTTAAATCGGTTCATAACCTGATATAGCTGCCATATAAACCGATCTTGGGTCTTGACTTCTTGAGCCTCTAGAGTGCGCAATTCTTATCCGATTGGAATGAAATTTCGCACGACATGTTTTTGTGTGATATCCAACAACTGTGCCAAGTATGGTTCAAATCGGTTTATAACCTGATATAGCTGCCATATAAACCGATCTTGGGTCTTGACTTCTTTAACCTCTAGAGTGCGCAAATCTTATCCGATTGGAATGAAATTTTGCCCGACGTATTTTGTTATAATATCCCACAATTGTTCCAAGTACGGTTCAAATCGGTTCATTATCTGGTATAGCTATATTATCTGGTAAACCGATCTTGGGTCTTGACTTTTTGAGCCTCTAGAGGGCGCAATTATCGTCCGATTTAACTAAAATTTTGCACGTAGTGTTTTGGTATTACTTTCAACAACTGTGCTAAGTATGATTCAAATCGGTTCATAATCTGGTATAGCTGTCATATAAACCGATCTTGGATCTTGACTTCTTGAGCCAAGTGATGGCGCAATTCTCATCCGATTTGGCTGAAATTTTGCATGATATGTTTTGTTATGACTTCCAATAACTGTGCTAAGTATGGCGTAAATCGATATAGAACCTGATATAACTGCCATATAAACCGATCTGGGATCTTGACTTATTGAACCTCTAGAGGGCGCAATTCTCATCCGATTTGGCTGAAATTTTGTACAAGGCCTTCTTTCATGACCTTCAATATACGTGTCTAGTATGGTCTGAATCGATCAATAGCTTGATACAGCTCCCATATAAACCTATCTCCCGATTTTGCTTCTTGAGCCCTTACAAGGCGCAATTCTTATCCGAATGAACTGAAATATTACACAATGACTTCTACAATGTCAACCAGCATTCATTTATGGTCCGAATCGGACTATAACTTGATATAGCTACAATAGGATAACAGTTCTTATTCAATATTCTATGTTTGTCTAAAAAGAGATACCGCGCATAGAACTCGACAAATGCGATCAATGATGGAGGGTACTTAAGATTCGGCCCGGCCGAACTTAGCACGCTCTTACTTGTATTTCCTTAGCTCAGCCTTATAGATGTCACAATCGTGTGGTACTCTTGTGGCTTTTGCTCTATTCAAGAGTTTTCTGCTGTCCTTCCTTAGTGGTCTAAGCTCTGGAGTTCACCATAGCGGTTGCTGTTTGCCCCTTCTCTTGGCACTAGGGCATGCTGACACAAGCGAGACATTCAGGGCCTTCGTGATCCGGAGGATATCCACTATGTCTATATCCTCCGTAGTTTCCATTTCCTTTTCTACTCTAGAAGGGATAGGCGTGCAGAATTTGGGCCGATATTTATCCCAATCCGCCTTCTGTTTAGCCGGGAGACCACTACTTCAGTATTTTCTCTAAAGCTGAAACTAATATAACGATGATCAGAGAAGCTGTGGTCATCCAACACTTCCCATTCGGATATTCTTCCATTTATATCTTCCGATACAAAGGTAATATCTAGTACCTCCTGCCTGTTCCTGGTAATAAAGGTCGGGTTATCCCCTTTATTACAAATCGGCAGATTGCAACTTATAACTAGCGGGAAAGGTTCGCTCCACTGCGCCTTCTTTCACTCTCTTATTTCGTTTGAGTTCTATACGGCCACGTCAGGAAATAAGTCCTGTTTGGGGGTGATTCAGATATTTCGCGTTAATGTGGATATTATATTGGTGCTCCTCTCCTAAAATTCCTCCCATTGGAGCCCAATATTGCTATGGTCGGATAAATTTGTCCGGTATGGGGGTGTTTTTGGGGGTGAGGCGGATCCCCATTTATCAGACTCGTGCTCTGATTTCAAATACCTTTCATTTGAGTCCCATATTGTCATTATTGGTTTATATTTCATTTGGCTGGTAGCTTTGTAGGTGGGGTGGCCCCCTAGATATCCCTCCCTTAATAAGGATGCAAATTTCTGTATTTAAGATATTATAAACAAACTAAATTTCGCTTAAATCACCCCACCCATCTCCGAGGTCTGGCTTTTTTGGAAAATAGGGTATGGTGAGGGTCCGCCCATTAAAGTTTGGATGTAAGATCTACTTCATTCTCTTGGATTTGGTGGTGGATTGGAGTAGCCAAACTCTTAGCCCCGAAAGTGGATATCAGATTAATACTCCATTCCCAAAAACCAAATTAGAGTTACATATTTCTATTGTATAGCCACGGAGACCACCGTAGCGTAGAGGTTAGCTTGACGCTGAACGCCTGGGTTCCAATCCTGGCGGGAACGTCAGAACATTTTTCAGCGGTTGTTATCCCCTCCAAATGCTGGCGACATTTCTGAGGTACTTTGCCATGTAAAAACCAAGGAGGTGTCGCTCTGCGGCACGCCGTTCGGACTCGGCTATAAAAAGGAGGTCCCTTATCATTGAGCTTAAAATTGAAACGGACTGCACTGATTGATATGTGAGAAGTTTGCCCCAGTTCCTTAATAGTCATGGGCAAATTTGCATAGTCAGTATATATGTGTGTGGTTTAGGGGGAGTTTATGAGGTGAGACGTCCCCGAAACACTTGGCCATGAAACCGATACAGATTTGAGCCCTTTTTTTGCCAAAATCCACTGATATGTCCAGTTTGAGGGGTATGCAGGGTGGCGCGGCCACCCACGTACTTAGCCCTGAGAAAATATCAGCATCGTGCTGTACTCTCAAATTTCTTTAATTTGACCCCCAATTGCCATTGGTTTAGGGGGAGTTTATGGGGTGACACGACCCCAAAACATTTGGCCTCAAAATTGGATATCAAATTCGTTTTCTACTATCAAATACCTATTATTTATCGCCATAGTAGGCAACATGACCGGTTTGAAGGGAGTTTAGAGGCTGACCCTGAAGTAATATCAGCATCGTGCTCGAGCACGATTTTGTTTGAGCCCCATAATGTCAAGCGCTTTAAAGAAGGCTTTTAAAGATATTCAGGGCTACGGGCCTCGTTCAGATTCACACTTATTAATAGTTTTGTATTGGTTATCTACATTCCAAAGACCTTTTATTTCTCTCCTATTCTATCCTGATCGCCTTCATATATTATTTCATATTCATACTTTTAATTCCTTTTTTGGCAGGTAGGGGATTGCAACCTGACACGTCCTTTCATTTGAGTACAATATATTCTCGGTCATCCTACATTAAAGTTGGGCTTTGCATTTATTGGGAGGAGAGGGTCTGTTTCCCGACGCTAAAAACCAAACGACAATTTATTTGAGTCTTTTATTGTCGCGATTTACTGTCCTGCGGAACAGTTGGATGTGACCCAGATACTTGAATGTTTTTACAAACATTAGCTTCGAAATATAATGTCATACACCTTTCTTTTCATTGACATATTATCCCGATCGAACTACACGTCCTATTGAAGGGTATTTAGTGGGTGGGCCGGTCCCAGACTCTGTCCTTATTGTGCATACCAGATTCGTAGTTAACTCCCAAAGACCTTTCATTCGATACACATTTTGTGACGTTGGACATTTATGCCCGTTTTGAGGGTTTTTGGGGTTGAGGAGGCCCCGGAGACACCCTGGACCAAATTCTTATATCAGATGTGTACTCAGCTTCCAAATATCTTTCGTTTGATACCCATATTGTCCCAATCGGTAAATATATCCTAGGTATGCAGCCCTGTTCTTCTCCCTTGTCGACAACTCCCTTCACCAAACTAGCAAAGGTTTTGGTCCCATCTTACTATTGTCCGCTCTAGTTCTTTTTGGCATGGGATGTTCTCCAGGTGACCACAGCCTTTTGGCTGACTGCGGTGCAGTTTCCGAATCTAGACGTGTAGTCTTTGGGGTAACCTGTGCAGCTAATTCCCGAGCCCAATTGATTGAGTTTCTCTCCCTAATAGTGAGGGTCTTAGGATCATTATGACCAAGCCTCTCAATAAACCTGAGATCAGTGCTTCTTCTATTATTCCAACCTATTAAAGATCGTGTTGATTAGCCGGGGAAGGCCGATGGACTTAGGCACATTATAGGCATGCGAAGAAAGAATAGGTGCGGACATGTCCTTAAGACTCGAACTAGGTGTCTTCGTTAAAAGCCCCTGCTGACCAGTCGTCTGTCGACTAGTGGGGCCTGAAACAGTCGCTCCACTAGTCGAAGTTTCAGTAGCATACAACATGCTATGGCCTGATACCACCACCGCAGCTGTTGGATCTTTGGAGTCCATTCTAAGTCTACTCCTGGGCTCTAGATCTGTGGCCCCACTGGAAACAGACGCAGATCATCAATCGTCTAATGGATACCTCTATCGCTGCTATCCTTGAGTGACTAAAATTTTTCTTCCAAAAATAATGACCTATTACGAGTTACAAGAAAATTCTTGCGGAGTAAAATGACAAAACGTCCGCTTCACTCTACGATTCAAACAAGCAAAAACAATAAATTTGTAAAAAAAAAATTCTTTTTTATACCCACCACCGTAGTGTGGGGGTATATTCATTTTGTCATTCCGTTTGCAACACATCGAAATATCCATTTCCGACCCTATAAAATATATATTATCTTGATCAGCGTAAAAATCTAAGACAATCTAGAAATGTCCGTCTGTCTGTTGAAATCACGCTAAAGTCTTTAAAAATAGAGCTATTGAGCTGAAACTTTGCACAGGTTCTTTTTTTGTCCATAAGCAGGTTAAGTTCGAAGATGGTTTATCGGACTATATCTTGGTATAGCCCCCATATAGACAGATCCGCCTATTTAGGGTCTTAGACCAATAAAAGCCACATTTATTAACCGATTTTGCTGAAAACTTGACAGTGAGTTGTGTTAGGCCCTTCGACATCCTTCAGATTTGGATATAGCCGCCATTTCGACCGATCCTCCGATTTAGGGTCTTAGACCCATAAAAGCCACATTTATTATCCGATTTTGCTGAAATTCGGGACAGTGAGTTGTGTTAGGCCCTTACACATCCTTCCTCAATTTGGGCCAGATGGGTCCAGATTTGGATATAGCTGTCATTTAGACCGATCCTCCGATTTAATGTCTTAGGCGCATAAAAGCCACATTTATTATCCGATTTTGCTGAAATCTTGACAGTAAGTTGTGTTAGGCCCCTCGACATTCTTCTTCAATTTGGCTTAGATCGGTTCCGATTTGGTTGTAGCTGCTATATAGACCGATCCCTCGATTTCAGGTTTTCGGCCCATAAAAGGGACAATTTAGGACATTGAGTTAAGTTAAGCCCCTTGACGAAGTTCTGCAATATGGCACAGATTTGTTCAGATTTGGATATAGCTGCCATATAGACCGACCTCTCGGTTTTAGGTTTTGGGGCCATTAAAAGCGCATTTATTGTCCGATGTCGCCGAAATGTGGGACAGTGAGTTGTGTTAGGCCTTTCGGCATCTTTCATCAATTTTGCCCAGATGGGTCCAGATTTGGATATAGCTGCCATTTAGACCGATCCTCCGATTTAGGGTTTTAGGCCCATAAAAGCCAGATTTTGCTGAAATTTATGACAGTGAGTTGTGTTAGGCCTTTCGTCATCCTTCATCAATTTTGCCCAGATGGGTCCAGAGTTATAGCATAGCAGCCATTTAGACCGATCCTCCGATTTAGGGTTTTAGGTCCATAAAAGCCCCATTTATTATCCGATTTTACTGAAATTTGGGACAATGAGTTGTGTTAGGCTCTTCGACTTCCTTCGTTAATTTGGCCTAGATCGGTTCAAATTTGGTTATAGCTGTCATATATACCGATCCTTCGATTTAAGGTTATCGGCCCATAAAATGCGCATTTATTGTCCGATGTCGCCGAAATTTGGGACAGTGAGTTAAGTTAAGCCCCTTGACATACTTCTGCAATATGGCACAGATCGGTTCAGATTTGGATATAGCTGTCATATAGACTGACCTCTTGGTTTTGGGGCCATTAAAAGCTCATTTATTGTCCGATGTCGCCGCAATTTGGAAAAGTGAGTTGTGTTAGGCCCTTCGACATTCTTCTTCAATTTGACTCAGATCGGTCCAGATTTGGATATAGCTGCCATATGGACCGATCTCTTGATTTAAGGTCATGGGCCCATAAAAGACGCATTTATAATCCGATTTCACTGAAATTTGACACAGTGACTTATGTAAGGCTTTTCCACATCTATGTTGTATATGGTTTAGATCTGTTTATTTTTAGACATAGATACTAAAAAGACCAATATTTCGTTATAACAATTGAACAATGACTTGTACTTATTGGTATTTGATCCAAATCGGAACATATTTCAATATAACTGCTATGGGACATAAGAAATGCAATTTTCACCGGATTTTGATGAAAGGTAGTTCATATATATACCCGAGGTGGTGGGTATCGAAAGTTCGGCCCGGCCGAACTTAACGCCTTTTTACTTGTTTTTCAACATAATCTCCTTAAAATCTATACATTTTTCCAGCCGGCGATTTTCAATAGCTTAAATGCTGCTTGTACTAAGAACAGTCTAGCTCCGTAAAATAGGTATCAAAAGCAACTTTCACCTCTTCATTAATGGCAAATATTTTTTCGCCAAGGCACCCACGCCTACTCGAGGACTCATGACTGGTGGACTGATCACTCGCCAAAGATACTCCATGCGCCTTTAAGTTTTAGGCTGTATTTTCAATAGCATCTCTTTGGTAATGTCCTCTTGATTTGAAATTATTATACCCACCACCGTAGGATTGCGGCATACTAATTTCGTCATTCTCTTTGTAACTCCTCGAAATATGCGTCTGAGACCCCTTAAAGTATATATATTCTTGATCGTCGTGTCATTTTAAGTCGATCTAGCCATGTCCGTCCGTCTGTCCGTCCGTCCGTCTGATTGACGAAAGCACGCTAACTTTCGAAGGAGTAAAGCTACGAGCTTGAAATTTTGCACAGATACAATCTATTAGTGTAGGTCGGTTGGTATTGTAAATGGGCCAAATCGGTTCATGTTTTAATATAGCTGTCATATAAACCGATCTTGGGTCTTGACTCCTTGAGCATCTCGAGTACGCAATCCTCGTCCCATTTTACCGAAATTTTGCAAGTGGTATTTCAGTATCACTTCCAATAACTGTGCTAAGTATGATTCAAATCGGTTTATAATCTGGTATAGCTGCCGTATGAACCGATTTTGTATCTTGACTTCTTGAGCAGCTAGAGGGCGCAATTCTTATCCGATTATGCTGAAATTTTGCATGAGGTGTTTTGTTTTGACTTCCAATAACTGTGCTGAGTATGCGCAAATCGGTTCATAACCTGATATAACTGCCATATAAACCGATCTGGGATCTTGAATTCTTGAGCCTCTAGAGGGCGCAATTCTCATCCGATTTGGCAGAAATTTTGTACAACAGCTTGTCTCATAACCTTCAACATTCGTGTCTAATATGGTCTGAATCGAGCTATAGTTTGATACAGCTCCCATATAAATCGATCTCCCGATTTTGCTTTTTGAGCCCCTACAAGGCGCAATTCTTACCCGAATGGACTGAAATATGACACAATGACTTCTGCAATGTTCAGCATTCAATTCGTTTATGGTCCGAATCGAACTATAACCTGATATAGCTTCAATAGCATTATAGTTCATATTAATTATTCTTTGTTTGCCTAAAAAGAGATACCGCGCAAAGAACTCGACAAATGCGATCCATGGTGGAGGGTATATAAGATTCGGCCCGGCCGAACTTAGCACGGTCTTATTTGTTTTTTACTTGTTATGCAGTTTAGACCACTGTCATATGGTAATTTTAGCAAGTTTGTGAATCTACTCAATCCTTGTTGTTAAAGAGAAGTCTATATGCCCTTTATTGCGTCTATGAAACCGACTATTATACTAAAGTAAGCTATTATTTAGCTTAAGGCCAAAACAAAAGCACCTGAACCATATTTTGTCATCTCATCTACAACTCCTTGTTGGCTGTGTTGTGTGTTGGTGTAATAATCATAATTTCTATGCATCAAACCTTCTAAAATAGCAGCAACAACAAATTATACAGCATTCATACGATGCGATAATGCAAAAATAGCTTTGTTAGAATTAAAAAAAGAGAAAAAACAACAACAACAGCAGCAATAAAATGAACTCAACGCCAACCCACAAAATAACGAAAGGAATCAAAATGTTCATGATACTGTTGTCCTCATCGTAGTCGTTGTTGTCGTCATCGTCATTTTCGACATCGTTTTGTTGCTGTCCTGATTACTCTGAAGCTGTTCATTTAAAAAGGATGTCATCAACACATTTTTTTAGTATGTAGCTTCGTAAAAAAAGAACCTCAAACGGAAAACAGGATATTCCCATACATATACATATACACACATGGTCGCTTGCTCACTTTCCATACAGCGGCATACAACCTCAACGTGAAGATATAGTATGGGGATAAGGAAGGAATCATTTGGTTGCATCAGTAAATACAGATTTTTAACAACACCAACCAACAACCAACATTCACATTAGGGCGACAGCATTGAACATCCTTCACTCCTCTTTGTCATGACTTTAGTCGCTGTTGTCGTCCTCCCACCATCATCATCATGATCAGTGGCAGCAGCAGCACCATTTTCCCCAGACCGTAAAGGATGTTGTGCTTTATCAATGTTTAACGATTAAAAATCAAAAGTAGTGTGTGGGTGAATGAGTGCGTCAGTCATTCAGTGACTTTGGGCAAAAAAATATGGTATTTCTGTTGTTGTTGTTGTTGTTCTAAAGAGACCATACCAATTGGGGTAGAACTGTCCCAGGACCTCAAGTGGTATAACTTCAAATGTTGCGTTTCACAGTTTATTTTCCAAAGCCAAGAGGAGCGCCATACAGGTTTTGGAGGGAGAAGCAAATTTCGTCCCTTCGTTAAGGTAACTGTAGCCTTCTCTTATTGTTTAAATTTCTATAAATTTTTTTTTTAAATATTTTTTTCTTTACTTTATTGATTTTCATTAGTGTGAAGAAACGGATACAAAGCGAATATAGAGGGATAGCGTCAAAAAATGGAAATTTTTAGGATTCATTACACGAAATATGGTGAACAGTGATCTGAGTTGAAACACTTGAAGAAGAAGACTAGAAAATTTTTTAAGCGACTAAAACATGTTCATTACTAATGTGACATTGGGCCAGACACTGTAAAAGAGATACAATTAAGTGAATGATACAAGATATCACTAGGCCAAAAATGGAACCTGCCAGACCATGAAAGGTAAAGGTTATTATATACCCGCCACCTCCGATATATCTTATTTATATTTCGTCTAAATCTTAAAAATATATACCACTTTTGAACCCAAAACAAGTAAGGAAGAGCTAGCAAGAAAAAAGGCGTTAAGTTCGGACGGGCCGATCATTGGATACCCACCACCTCGGTTATATATGTGAACCACCTTTCATCAAAATACGGTGAAAATAGCATACCTTATGTCCCATAAAAGTTATATCGAAATATGATCCGATTTGGACCAAATACTAATAAGCACAAGCCAATGTTCAATTGTTTATAACTAAATATTGGCCTTTTTAGTAGCTATATCCAAAAAAAAACCGATATGAACCATGTACAACATGAATGTCGAAAAGCTTAACATAAGTCAATATGTCAAATTTCAGTTAAATCAGATTTTAAATTCACCTTTTTTTGGGCCAAGACTTTAAATCGATCGGATCGGTCTATATGGCAGCTATATCCAAATCTGGACCGATCTGAGTGAAATTAAAGAAGGATGTCGAAGGGCCTAACACAACTCCCTGTCCCAAATTTCAGCAAAATCGGATAATAAATGTGGCTTTTATGAGCCTAAGACCCTGAATCGGAGTATCGGTCTATATGGCAGCTATATCCAAATCTAGACCGATCTGGGCCAAATTGAGGAAGGATGTTGAAGGGCCTAACACAACTCCCTGTCCCAAATTTCAGCAAAATCGGATAATAAATGTGGCTTTTATGGGCCTATGACCCATAATCGGAGGATCGGTCTATATGGCAGCTATATCCAAATATAAACCGATCTCGGCCAAATTAACGGAGGATGTTGAAAGGCCTAACATAACTCATTGTCTCAAATTTCAGCAAAATCGTATAATAAATGTAGCTTTTATGGGCCTAAGACCCTAAATCGTAGGATCGGTCTATATGGCAGCTATATCCAAATCTAGACCGATCTAGGCCAAATTAACGGAGGATGTCGAAGGGCCTAACACAACTCACTGTCCCAAATTTCAGCAAAATCGGGTAATAAATGTGGCTTTTAAGGCCCTAAGACCCTAAATCGGCGGATCGATCTATATGGCAGCTACATCCAAATCTTGGCCGATCTGGGCCAAATTGACAAAGAATTTTGAAGGGCCTAAGACAATTCTCTGTCCCAAATTTCAGCAAAATCGGATAATAAATGTGGCTTTTATGAGCCTAAGACCCTAAATCGGAGGATCGGTCTATATGGCAGCTATATCCAAATCTTGGCCGATCTGGGCCAAATTGACGAAGAATGTTGAAGGGCCTAAGACAATTCTCTGTCCCAAATTTCAGCAAAATCGGATAATAAATGTGGCTTTTATGGCCCTAAGGCCCCAAATCAGAGGATCGGTCTATATCAGAGGATATGTCCGATATAGCCCATCTTCGAACTTAAGCTGCTTATGAATAAAAAAAAGAATCTGTGCAAAGTTTCAGCTCAATAGCTCTATTTATAAAGACTGTAGCGTGATTTCAACAGACAGACGGGCA